>NC_057797.1:700651625-700798426 GCF_018294505.1 Triticum aestivum | reverse complement strand
CCTTTCTGATGTCCGAATATAGTCATCCAATATATCAATCTTTATGTCTCGACCATTTCGAGACTCCTCGTCATGTCCGCGATCTCATCCGGGACTCCGGACTACCTTCGGTACATCAAATCACATAAACTCATAATACAATTGTCACCGAAACTTTAAGCGTGCGGACCCTATGGGTTCAAGAACTATGTAGACATGACCGAGACATGTCTCCGGTCAATAACCAATAGCAGAACCTGGATGCTCATATTGGCTCCCACATATTCTACGAAGATCTTTATCGGTCAGACCGCATAACAACATACGTTGTTCCCTTTATCATCGGTATGTTACTTGCCCGAGATTCGATCGTCAGTATCTCAATACCTAGTTCAATCTCATTACCGGCAAGTCTCTTTACTCATTCCGTAATACATCATCCCGCAACTAGCTCATTAGTTGCAATGCTTGCAAGGCTTAAGTGATGTGCATTACCGAGAGGGCCCAGAGATACCTCTTCGACAATCGGAGTGACAAATCCTAATCTCGAAATACGCCAACCCAACAAGTACCTTTGGAGACACCTGTAGAGCACCTTTATAATCACCCAGTTACATTGTGACGTTTGGTAGCACACAAAGTGTTCCTCCGGTAAACGGGAGTTGCATAATCTCATAGTCATAGGAACATGTATAAGACATGAAGAAAGCAATAGCAACAAACTAAACAATCAAGTGCTATGCTAACGGAATGGGTCAAGTCAATCACATCATTCTCTAATGATGTGACCCCGTTAATCAAATGACAACTCATGTCTATAGCTAGGAAACTTAACCATCTTTGATTCAGCGAGCTAGTCAAGTAGAGGCATGCTAGTGACGCTCTGTTTGTCTATGTATTCACACATGTATTATATTTCCGGTTAATACAATTCTAGCATGAATAATAAACATTTATCATGATATAAGGAAATAAATAATAACTTTATTATTGCCTCTAGGGCATATTTCCTTCACTTACCACGGGCACTATTGCTACACATAGCAGTAGCGTGGCACCCTGCAAACGCCCTACTACTATTTTGGCCACACCGTTGCAGTCAAGCTAGTAGTAGCGCCGTTCTAGAACACACGCTACTGCTATGGAAGTAGTAGTAGCGCGTTTTCCTATACCACGCTACTGGTAAGTCTAACTTACCTTCACCCGCGCGCGGCCCTCACTCTCCCCTCCCCACTCACTATCTCCATCCCGCCCGTCTGAAAGTGCAATTATCCCCGGGTGGTTTTGGTAATTCCTAACAACATATAGCTCATTGAACTAATGCTATTTCAAGATGATAATTTCAGAAAGTTCAATGATTGGCATGGCATGGATTAGGAATGTGGACCCGTCAAAATTCTAAGGACAAATATTGGCTCAAGCTCAAGACTCTACATTATCATTTTAGTGATCCAAGATCACATTGAGTCCGTAGGAAAAGTCAATACTATTAAAAGGGGATGAGGTGTTGCTTAATGGCTTACTTGCTCAAAATGCTTAGTGATACGCTCCATTAGCCCTCAACCACTTTCTCATATCCACATATGTCCCAAACCAAAAGTCAAACTCGGCCCCACCGAAATTACCTATCCGGCACTACCGAGTTCACTTGACATAGCCACTGCCAGAAACCCTAGTCACTTCGGTCTCACTGATAGGGATCTCCGTCTCACCGTGATGGGATTGCAAACTCTCTGTTTCCCTTCGTAACGTTTTGGTCCAACAGAGATGTGCTATCGGTCCCACCGAGTTCGCAATGCAAACTCTCTATTTCCCTTTCGTAACATTTCGGTCTCACTGAAATGAGCGAATCGGTCCCACCGAGTTTGCCTGACCAACTCTCTATTTGCCTATTACAGAAATCGGTCCTACCGAGTTTATGTGATTGGTCACACTGAGATTACGTTATGCCCTAACCCTATTGAAATCGGTCCCACCGAATTGACATGTCGGTCCCACCAAAAATCCTAACGTTCACATTTTGAACTAAATCGGTCTGACAGAGTTTCATGATTCGGTCCCACCGTGTTTGGTGATTTGTGTGTAATGGTTAGATTTTGTGTGGAGGCTATAAATACCCCTCCACCCACTCTTCATTCATGGAGAGAGCCATCAGAACGTGCCTACACTTCCAGCATACATTTTCCGAAAGAGAACCACCTACTCATGTGTTGAGACCAAGATATTCCATTCTAACCACAAGAATCTTGATCTCTAGCCTTCCCCAAGTTGCTTTCCACCAAATCTAAATCCGTGAGAGAGAGAGAGAGAGTTGAGTGTTGGGGAGACTATCATTTGAAGCACAAGAGCAAGGAGTTCATCATCAACACACCGTCTATTACCTTTTGGAGAGTGGTGTCTCCTAGATTGGTTAGGTGTCACTTGGGAGCCTCCGACAAGATTGTGGAGTTGAACCAATGAGTTTGTAAGGGCAAGGAGATCGCCTACTTCGTGAAGATCTACCCAAATGAGGTAAGTCCTTCGTGGGTGATGACCATGGTGGGATAGACAAGGTTGCTTCTTCGTGGACCCTTCGTGGGTGGAGCCCTCCGTGGACTCGCGCAACCGTTACCCTTCGTGGATTGAATTCTCCATCAACGTGGATGTACGATAGCACCACCTATCGGAACCATGCCAAAAATCTCCATGTCTACATTGCGTTTGCTCCCTCCAATCTCCTCCCTTTACCTTCATATGCAATGTTTTACATTCTGCTGCTATACTATTAGACTTGCATGTGTAGGTTGATTGCTTGACTTGTGCTAAGTTGCTAAAATCTGCCAAAATTTAAAATTGGGTAAAGGCTAGATTTTTATTTGGTCAAGTAGTTTGATCACCCCCTCTAGACATACGTTCGGTCCTACACCGTCGCTGCCGCTGTCGGCCCGTCGTGATCTCATCCGGGACTCCCAACAACATTCAATCACTAAATCACATAACTCATATAATACAAAATCGTCATCGAACGCTAAGCGTGCGAACCCTACGGGTTCGAGAACTATGTAGACATGATCGAGACAGCTCTTTGGTCAATAACCAACAGCGGAACCTGGAGAACTTGAACTTGATGGTCGGCTGCTACCTTTTCGACACTATGTGATGCGATGATAAATTCCGCATGTGCGACGATAAATTCCGCACGAAGTCATTTTGCGGATGTCCATTTTTCACTATGCATGTCATTATCTTCGTTATATCCTTTCATGCATGATAAATTGTCTTCATAAGTAGAAGAGGAGCTTCGCAAGTACAGCCTGCCGTGTGCATTTGCATTCAAAAGCAAAATACTTATATGCACATCTTCAGGGGGGAGCCTTTCTGCTACTTACGAAGACAATACCTAAATCCTTTACAGTTTCACATACTTTTATCCCTGTTGAAAACTTCAACCAGTTTGTCATCAATCACCAAAAAGGGGGAGATTTGAAGTGCATCTAGTGCCACCCCTAGTTGGTTTTGGAGTATTGACGACAAACCTGGTTGAGGGACTAATGTGTTTGTGAGAATTGCAGGACAACACAGGTAGTAGTCCTTCATTGATTCGGTTTACCTACCGGAGATGACCCCTAAGAATGTATGAAGACATTGAAGACAAAGGTGGTATGTGAAGACATTCACATTGAAGACTATGACAAGAGAAGACATTGCGTGAAGACTATGGAGCGCGAAGACTTAGTTGTTTCGTTGTTTCCTTTTCTTCTTTGTTGAGTTATAGGAACCACCGTACTGTTAAGCGGGGTCCCAGTGAACAAAGTTAGAGTGACTGAAGTGATGCTTAATCAAAATCCTATGTCTTCGAGCGAAGACAATGAGAGTAAAACTTATCCAGAGCTGGATAAGTCAGCTTTACTTGTAGCCCAAGTAAAGTTGCCGCGTGTGTTTGAAATCTGACCGTTGGAACACGTGTCGGTTCCTTAGTGACCCAGGGTCATTTCGGACAAATCAGGTCGGGTTGCCTAGTGGCTATAAATAGCCCACCCCTACACCATAAATTGGTGGCTGCTCAGAGTTAGTGCACGGCTTTTGTCGTTTGAGAGTAACCCACATCGACGCCTTTGAGAGAGAAATCATTGTGAGGACAAAGCCCTAAACACCCAGAGCCAAAGAGTGTTAGGCATCACTGAAGTCTTCCTGTCTGTGTGATCTGAAGACTTGTTACACTTGAGGACTGTGAATCCTCCAACCGGTTAGGCGTCGCGTTCTGAGCATCCAAGAGTCATTGTGGATCACCGGTGAACAAAGTCTGTGAAGGTTTGGAAGTCTACCTCGAAGACTTACCAGAGTGATTGGGCGAGGACTGGGTGTCCTTAGCTCAAGGGGAATAAGGTGAAGACACGGTGTTCTGAGTTAAATCTCAGCCTCCCTAACCAGACGTACAGTTGCCACAGCAACTGGAAATGGTCCAACAAATCATTGTCTTCAACAAGCCACTGGTTCTATCCTTCCCATCTCTTTATTTACAGTTGGTCCTTGTGAAGTCATTGCCTATTTGCATTGTCCATTTGTCTTCACTGTGTGACTGTTTGTTCAGATTGGTTTCATACTATCTTCCATCCTGATCCGTACTGCCTAGCTGCTATTAGTCTTCGTGCTCTCACTTCATTGAATACTTGACTATGGCTTGTCTAGTGTAGTCTACCTTCCGCTGCATGGTTATAGGTTCATTTCTATCGTTTGTCTTCGAAACTCCCATGTTTTGAAGACTTCCATAAATATCACCTATTCACCCCCCTCTAGTCGATAACTAACATGTTCACATCTTGTTTGAGGCATTACTCCATTTTTACATGAACTTAATACACTAGATGCATGCTGGATAGCGGTCGATGTGTGGAGTAATACTAGTAAATGCGGAATCGTTTCGGTCTACTTGTCTCGCACGTGATGCTTATGTATGATCATTGCCTTGGATATCGTCATAATTATTTTCTTTTCTATCAATTGCCCTACGGTAATTTGTTTACCCACCGTATGATATCTTCTTGAGAGAAGTCTCTAGTCAAAACTATGGACCTCGTGTCTCTCTTTTATGGACCTCGGGTCTCTCATTTATCCTATATTAAAACTAAAAATACCTTGCTGCACTTTTTTGGTATTTTTGTCCGATCTATTTACAAAAACCTATACAATTTAATCTTGCTCATAACCGTTGAGGAATTTACAGCATCTCTGCGTGTTGGGTTGCAAGTATTTGTTGTTTGTGTGCATGTGCCGTTTACATAGTGTTGCTTAGTTCTCCTACTAGATTGATGACCATGGTTTCATAAGTGAGGAAAATACTTATCTTTACTGTACTACATCATCCTCTCCTCTTTGAGTTAATCCCAACGAAGCTCACAAGTAGCAGTGGCCTCGGAGCGCATCTCTCCATCATTTGAGGGGCAAATGTCAGTCTTGACATATCTAGCACGAGGGCATACTTTCTGGTGTACCCGAAAGCCATCTTTATAATCTACCTGTTATGGAGCAATGTTTGACTACCCCAAAGTAACCATCTCGTATCTGTTGGGGAACGTAGAAGAATTTTAAAATTTTCTACGCATCACCAAGATCAATCTATGGAGTCATCTAGCAACGAGGGAGAGGGGAGTGCATCTACATACCCTTGTAGATCACGAGCGGAAGCGTTCAAGTGAACGGGGTTGATGGAGTCGTACTCGTCGTGATCCAAATCACCGATGACCAAGCGCCAAACGGACGGCACCTCCGCGTTCAACACACGTACGGTTGGGAAGACATCTCCTCCTTCTTGATCCAGCAAGGGGAGAGGGGAGGTTGATGGAGATTCAACAGCACGACGGCGTGGTGGTGGAAGTAGCGGGATCTCGGCAGGGCTTCGCCAAGCACCAATGAGAGAGAGAGAGAGAGGTGTTACGAGGGGAGAGGGAGGCGCCAGGGATTTGGTGCGACTGCCCTCCCTCCCCCCACTATATATAGGGCCCCTAGGGGGGCACTGGCCCTAGGAGATCCAATCTCCAAGGGGGGCGGCGGCCAAGGGGGGGAACTTGCCCCCCAAGTCAGGTGGGGCGCCCCCCACCCCTAGGGTTTCCAACCCTAGGCGCAGGGGGAGGCCCATGGGGGGTGCACCAGCCCACTAGGGGCTGGTTCCCCTCCCACTTCAGCCCATGGGGCCCTCCGGGATAGGTGGCCCCACCCGGTGGACCCCCGGGACCCTTTCGGTGGTCCCGGTACAATACCGATTACCCCCGAAACTTTCCCGATGGCCGAAACTGGACTTCCTATATATAAATCTTCACCTCCGAACCATTCCGGAACTCCTCGTGACGTCCGGGATCTCATCCGGGACTCCGAACAACTTTCGTGTTACCGCATACTAATATCTCTACAACCCTAGCGTCACCGAACCTTAAGTGTGTAGACCCTACGGGTTCGGGAGACACGCAGACATGACTGAGACGACTCTCCGGTCAATAACCAACAGCGGGATCTAGATACCCATGTTGGCTCCCACATGTTCCACGATGATCTCATCAGATGAACCACGATGTCAAGGATTCGATCAATCCCGTATTCAATTCCCTTTGTCAATCGGTACGTTACTTGCCCGAGATTCGATCGTCGGTATCCCAATACCTCGTTCAATCTCGTTACCGGCAAGTCACTTTACTCGTACCGTAATGCATGATCCTGTGACCAAACACTTGTTCACATTGAGCTCATTGTGATGATGCATTACCGAGTGGGCCCAGAGATACCTCTCCATCATACGGAGCGACAAATCCCAGTCTCGATCCGTGTCAACCCAACATATACTTTCGGGGATACTTGTAGTATACCTTTATAGTCACCCAGTTACGTTGTGACGTTTGGTACACCCAAAGCACTCCTACAGCATCCGGGAGTTACACGATCTCATGGTCTAAGGAAATGATACTTGACATTGGAAAAGCTCTAGCAAACGAACTACACGATCTTGTGATATGCTTAGGATTGGGTCTTGTCCATCACATCATTCTCCTAATGATGTGATCCCGTTATCAATGACATCCAATGTCCATAGTCAGGAAACCATGACTATCTATTGATCAACGAGCTAGTTAACTAGAGGCTCACTAGGGACATGTTGTGGTCTATGTATTCACACATGTATTACGATTTCCGGATAACACAATTATAGCATGAACAATAGACAATTACCATGAACAAGGAAATATAATAATAACCATTTTATTATTGCCTCTAGGGCATATTTCCAACAGTCTCCCACTTGCACTAGAGTCAATAATCTAGTTACATTGTGATGAATCGAACACCCATAGAGTTCTAGTGTTGATCATGTTTTGCTCGCGGAAGAGGTTTAGTCAACAGATCTGCGACATTCAGATCCGTATGTACTTTGCAAATATCTATGTCTCCATCTTGAACATTTTCATGAATGGATTTGAAGCGACGCTTGATGTGCCTGGTCTTCTTGTGAAACCTGGGCTCCTTGGCAAGGGCAATAGCTCCAGTGTTGTCACAGAAGAGAGTGATCGGCCCCGACGCATTGGGTATGACTCCTAGGTAGGTGATGAACTCTTCATCCAGATTGCTTCATGCGCTGCCTCCGAGGTTGCCATGTACTCCGCTTCACATGTAGATCCCGCCACGACGCTTTGCTTGCAACTGCACCAGCTTACCGCCCCACAATTCAAAATATACACGTATCCGGTTTGTGACTTAGAGTCATCCAGATCTGTGTCGAAGCTAGCGTCGACGTAAACCTTTACGACGAGCTCCTCGTCACCTCCATATACGAGAAACATATCCTTAGTCCTTCTCAGGTACTTTAGGATGTTCTTGACCGCTGTCCAGTGTTCCATGTCGGGATTACTTTGGTACCTTCCTACCAAACTTACGACAAGGTTTACATCAGGTCTGGTACACAGCATGGCATGGACCCTATGGCTGAGGCATAGGGGACGACACTTATCTTTTCTCTATCTTCTGTCGTGGTCGGACATTGAGCTGAGCTTAATTTCACACCTTGCAACACATGCAAGAACCCCTTCTTGGACTGATCCATATTGAACTTCTTCAATATCTTATCAAGGTATGTGCTTTATGAAAGACCTATGAGGCGTCTCGATCTATCTCTATAGATCTTGATGCCTAATATGTAAGCAGCTTCTCCAAGGTCCTTCATTGAAAAACACTTATTCAAGTAGGCCTTAATACTGTCCAAAAGTTCTATATCATTTCCCATCAAAAGTATGTCATCCACATATAATATGAGAAATGCTACAGAGCTCCCACTCAATTTCTTGTAAACGCAGGCTTCTCCATAAGTCTGCATAAACCCAAACGCTTTGATCATTTCATTAAAGCGAATGTTCCAACTCTGAGATGCTTGCACCAGCCCATAGATGGAGCGCTGGAGCTTGCATACCTTGTTAGCATTCTTAGGATGTACAAAACCTTCCGGCTGCATCATATACAATTCTTCCTTAAGAAAGCCATTAAGGAATGCCGTTTTGACGTCCATTTGCCATATCTCATAATCATAGTATGCGGCAATTGCTAACATGATTCGGGCAGACTTCAGCTTCGCTATGGGTGAGAAGGTCTCATCGTAGTCAACCCCTTGAACTTGTCGATAACCCTTAGCGACAAGTCGAGCCTTATAGATGGTAACATTACCATCCGCGTCCGTCTTCTTCTTAAAGATCCATTTATTCTCTATCGCTCGCCGATCATCGGGCAAGTCTGTCAAAGTCCATACTTTGTTTTCATACATGGATCCTATCTCGGATTGCATGGCTTCAAGCCATTTGTTTGAATCTGGGCCCGCCATTGCTTCTTCATAGTTCGAAGGTTCACCGTTGTCTAAGAACATGATTTCCAGGACAGGGTTGCCATACCATTCTGGTGTGGAACGTGTCCTTGTGGACCTTCGAAGTTCAGTAGCAACTTGATCTGAAGTACCTTGATCATCATCATTAACTTCCTCTCTAGTTGGTGCAGGCACCACAGGAACATCTTCCCGAGCTGCGCTACTTTCCAGTTCAAGAGGCAATACTTCATCGAGTTCTACTTTCCTCCCACTTACTTCTCTCGAGAGAAACTCTTTCTCCAGAAAGGACCCGTTCTTGGCAACAAAGATCTTGCCTTCGGATCTGAGGTAGAAGGTATACCCAATGGTTTCCTTAGGGTATCCTATGAAGACGCATTTTTCCGACTTGGGTTCGAGCTTTTCAGGTTGAAGTTTCTTGACATAAGCATCGCATCCCCAAACTTTTAGAAACGACAGCTTAGGTTTCTTCCCAAACCATAATTCATACGGTGTCGTCTCAACGGATTTAGACGGTGCCCTATTTAAAGTGAATGTAGCTGTCTCTAGAGCGTATCCCCAAAATGATAGCGGTAAATCAGTGAGTGACATCATAGATCACACCATATCTAATAGAGTGCGATTACGACGTTCGGACACACCGTTACATTGAGGCGTTCCAGGCGGCGTGATTTGTGAAACGATTCCACATTTCCTGAAGTGCGTACCAAATTCGTGACTTAAATATTCTCCCCCACGGTCTGATCATAAGAATTTTATCTTTCGGTCACGTTGATTCTCTACCTCATTCTGAAATTCCTTGAACTTTTCAAACGTCTCAGACTTGTGTTTCATCAAATAGACATACCCATATCTAAGTCATTAGTGAGAGTGAGAACATAACGATAGCCACCGCCAGCCTCAACGCTCATTGGACCGCACACATCAGTATGTATAATTTCCAATAAGTTGGTTGCTCGCTCCATTATTTCGGAGAATGGAGTCTTGGTCATTTTACCCACGAGGCATGGTTCGCACGTGTCAAATGATTCGAAATCAAGAGACTCCAAAAGTCCATCTGTATGGAGCTTCTTCATGCGTTTGACACCGATGTGACCAAGGCGGCAGTGCCACAGATATGTGGGACTATCATTATCAATCTTACATCTTTTGGTATTCACACTATGAATATGTGTAATATCACATTCGAGATTCATTAAGAATAAACCATTGACCAGCGGAGCATGACCATAAAACATATCTCTCATATAAATAGAACAATCATTATTCTCGAATTTAAATGAGTAGCCATCTCGTATTAAACGAGATCCAGATACAATGTTCATGCTCAAAGCTGGAACTAAATAACAATTATTGAGGTTTAAAACTAATCCCGTAGGTAAATGTAGAGGTAGTGTGCCGACGGCGATCACATCGACCTTGGAACCATTCCCGACGCGCATCCTCACCTCGTCCTTCGCTAGTCTCCGCTTATTCTGCAGCTCCTGTTTTGAGTTACAAATGTGAGCAACCGCACCGGTATCAAATACCCAGGAGCTACTACGAGTACTGGTAAGGTACACATCAATTACATGTATATCACATATACCTTTAGTGTTGTCGGCCTTCTTGTCCGCTAAGTATTTGGGGCAGTTCCGCTTCCAATGTCCCTTTCCCTTGCAATAAAAGCACTCAGTCTCAGGTTTGGGTCCATTCTTTGACTTCTTCCCAGCAACTGGTTTACCGGGCGCGGTAACTCCCTTGCCGTCCTTCTTGAAGTTCTTCTTACCCTTGCCTTTCTTGAAACTAGTGGTTTTATTGACCATCAACACTTGATGTTCCTTTTTGATTTCCACCTCTGCTGATTTCAGCATTGAAAATACTTCAGGAATAGTTTTCACCATCCCCTACATATTGTAGTTCATCACAAAGCTCTTGTAGCTAGGTGGGAGCATGTCGGTGTCAAAACCGGCGGATCTCGGGTAGGGGGTTCCGAACTGTGCGTCTAGGCCGGATGGTAACAGGAGGCAAGGGACACGAAGTTTTACCCAGGTTCGGGCCCTCTCGATGGAGGTAAAACCCCACGTCCTGCTTGATTAATACTGATGATATGGGTAGCACAAGAGTAGATCTACCACGAGATCGAGGAGGCTAAACCCTAGAAGCTAGCCTATGGTATGATTATTGTTGTCTATGTTGTCCTACGGACTAAAACCCTCCGGTTTATATAGACACCGGATAGGGTTAGGGTTACATGGAGTCGGTTACAATGGTAGGAGATCTACATATCCGTATCGCCAAGCTTGCCTTCCATGCCAAGGAAAGTCCCTCCCGGACACGGGACAAAGTCTTCAATCTTGTATCTTCACAGTCCAACAGTCCGGCTGTCCGGACACCCCCTAATCCAGGACTCCCTCGGTAGCCCCTGAACCAGGCTTCAATGACGACGAGTCCGACGCGCAGATTGTCTTCGGCATTGCAAGGCGGGTTCCTCCTCCAAGTACTTTATAGAAGATTTTGAACACAAAGATAGTGTCCGGCTCTGCAAAATAAGTTTCAACATATTGCCATAGAGAGAATAATATTTACACCAATCTAATCTGCTGACGTATTCCGTAGCGTGACACACCACGGCCAAGCCTTTATCCGAGTCGTTTCATTATCCCACCTCAGCGTGGTATGCGAGGCGGTTTCCTTGGCACGTCTTGTTAAAGTAGAGATCGTGTCCCCTTATCCCGGGATTCTCATCAATACGGGCGTGGGTAGACCAACCGCTTCTAGGACTCCTAGATTATAGGCAAGTCCAAACGGACACGGAGAGGACGCTCGATATTCACCCTCTTTATAAAGGGGACAAGGATTTTATTTTTCCCTTCCATGCTCAATCGAATCCTTCCCCCACCTCAAGCTCAAACGCCCGAAGTTCAGGTCAAGTGCTCCGAACCTCCAGTCATGTCCGGATCTAGCCTTCAAGGCCGATGGATGCCTTCCTCCGTCACGGAAGAAGACATCAAGAAGTTGAGGGAGGCCAGATATCTGACCGCCAAGATTTTGCATCGGCTGCCTCCCCGAGGGCAGGTCGTCCCCACCCCCGAACCCAACAAGAACATCGTGTTCGTTTCCCACATCCTCCGAGGTCTAGGCCTTACCCTGGATCCTTTCGTCAGGGGTTTGATGTTTTACTACGGGCTAGATTTTCATGATCTAGCTCCGGACTCCTTTCTTCATATCACGACATTTATTGTCGTGTGCGAGGCCTTCCTCCGGGTTACCCCTCACTTTGGCCTATGGCTTAAGACCTTTGAAGTGAAGCCGAAGATGGTCGAGGGGCAACATGCAGCGTGTGGAGGTGCCTCAATACGCAAGATGACGGGAGCTCCGTGGCCCAAAGGTTCCATCCCAGAGGTGTCTCAATTATGGCAACGGGAGTGGTTCTACATCACGGCTCCTAGAAGTGCCAAGTGGGTGGCCCCCTGCTTTTCGCTCGGGCCCTCCACCACAGCTGATGTCATGGATCAGCAGAGGTCTAAGCTGGGGTCCAGTCAAGGATGTGCCTATACTGCAAGGCCGCATTCGAGGTCTCTTCAATGGAGATTTCAGTTTGGTTGTGGTAACACAGGTTATGCTGGTTCGTCAAGTCCAGCCTTGCAAACGCCGGCCTCTTCGCCTGTGGGAGTTCAATCCCGAGGGACCGCGTGCCGTTCAGAATTTTCTCGGCCCGACGCACGAGGAGATGTACAAGTCATTCTTCGGACCTCAGGTGGAGTGTCCGGAAATCACCGAGGACGTGGGCCTGAGTAGTAACCGCACCATCGAACAGGTAAGGCATCTTCCGGCCGAACATACTCTCTCTACTTCATTACGAAGTTATTTCTAAGAGTTCGCTTTTTGACCAGGACTGGCTAACAAAGGCGAAGTTGATTCGGTGTTTGCCCCCCCTCCCTGAGGGTTTGGAAAATCCGGTATTGGAAAAGATGCTCCAGACCGCACCTTGCCCGGAGCCCTTGAAGGAAGATACTGTGGAGGATAATGCAGGCGGACACGGGCCCCCAACGCTGCCCATTCTAGCCGAGGGAGCGAGCGTCTCCATGAGGGAAGGCGACCAGAAGAGGAAAAGGACTGCGCCCGGGGATTCGAAAGCCGAAGCTTCCAAACGGGAGAAGAAGTCTCCCACAGAGGGTCCTACCTTGGAGGGCGCTGTTGCCGCACAAAGTCCGCAGGGGGATCAATTCTCCCTCGAGTCGTAAGTGACCCGAAATACTTTTAATAGTACAGATATGCCATCTTTTTCTTCTGAGGAAATAACCACCGCATATAAATTTGCAGTTCGGGCCTTAGCCCCTCTCAAATGAGCTCATCTTCGGGGGATCTTCTTCCAGAGATGATGGAGAGCGAAACGCCTCCTCCCGATTCCTCCGCTCCAGAAGCGGGCGACCCTGAAGTGTTGTCGCAGAGGGCCTCTCCGAGTCCGGTGAGGCCAGAAGATAATCCCATTAACCCCTGAAGCTCCAAGTGTCCGGCTCCCGAAGAGAGCAGAAAAAAGAGTCCGACACCGTCTAGTGTGCGATCGGATGTTCTGAGGGAGTTGGTGGGGTGAGCGGCCATCTCAGATGAACACCGTGTGATAATGAATACGGTGATGGAGAGAATATCGTCCGCCGAAAGCGGATTACATGAAGCTTTTATGAGTCTACTGACAGGCTTTGAGGTACGTAAAAGAATGTATGATAATCCTGCACATGCTAGGTGTGCCCTGTGTAGATAGTAGCCCCTGAGACTGGTTGTCGTCGGAAATGACGACGAACAGAGGATCATATTCCCAGGAAATAACCATACTGCCTCTATGTGCAGGTGATGGAAGCTCCGGTGGCTAGCCGGACTAGCGAGTTTGCCCATTTAGAGCAGCAGTTGGATGCGGCAGACGCCGACATCGAGCTTGTTAACAAAAGGCTTGACGAGGCACGGGGTAAGTGTGAATATCTGGTAAATGCCACATAGGAAGAGCAGCATGATGCCAGTATCTTTAATATGTTGTGACTGCAGATGGAGCTGCCACTGTTGAAGCCTTATGGGCAGAACTTGCCCGAGCCAAGGAACAAGCGAGGTTGGGTAATGCGGCTGCTGTGAAGGCGGCCGAAGAGTTGCAAGCCGAGAAGGCCGCGCATAGCGAGACCCGAGAAAGATGGCCAAGATTGCTATAGAATTAAAAGCCGCCACCGACCGTTGCCGGGTTCTTGAAAAAGAAAACCAAGCAAAGGCATCGGACCTTGAAAAGGCTGTTGCGATGAAAAAGGATCTCCGCTCTGCTATGAGGGCAAAGAAGGAGGAGCTGCGGGAAGCCGGGGGTATTGTAGCTGGGAAATCCTTTATGTTGCGGAGGAAATTCGGAGATCCACGGTATGCCCCTCTGGATCGGCTGTGGAGTTCGGATGATGTGTATATGGATTTGGCGGCGAGCGCTGCCGATGCGGCCAAGTACTTCCAGGGTCAGACAAACCATGGAGTAGACCAGCTGTTTTGAAGACAATTCCATTCTCCCGAGCGTCCACTTTCATTGATTGACCAATTAGCCGAATGGGCCGAACTAAATAGGTTGTCCGGACTCTCTATGAGGTCTGTTGTGGATCAGCTATGGCCGGGAAGGTCAAAACCGAACAGCTATTTCAGCTTGGTGCAGCAGGTCCTTGATGTGGTGCCGCGCATTAATGCGATGAGGAGGTCGGTGTGCATAGAGGGCGTACGGATGGCCTTTGCCCGTGTTAAGGCATATTGGGCGGAGATGGATGCTAACAATGTTGCAACGCGGGATTCGGCTATAGGTCGAAAGGCTGCCGAGCACTACTTTGAAGAAGTTCTTGAAGGTGCCCGTTTGATAGAGACCCAGTGCTCAAAAAATATTATATTTGAGTGATATGTAATCTCATTGTAAGCGAAATGCTTTTATAAATTTTTATAAGGCTATTTTTATACTTTTGCCTGAAAGTAATATGATGCCTCCTGGGCGGCCGTTTATGTATACATGTGTATAACCTGAATGATTGCAGCCGTCGGCTTCAACCCTCATGCATATAATGCGGAGGTGCTCGCAAAAACACGCATTCACACTTAACCCAATGTCTTGGTCCTATTAAGGAGGTGATAGCGGAGCGAGCGAGGCAACCGGACTATAATGCTTTAGCACTTTCACTTAGCCATAGGAGTTTGACGGTGGGGCTACTAGATAGCCCCTGGTGGCTCCGCACTCTCCCGATCTCGGGGTGCGTACATGCCTGGCCAGGAAACGGCCCTTCGTTAAGGCGGAGGAATTCTAACATTCCCACAGGTCATCGAGTGGTTGACTAGTCTCACGCTATATCATGACAGTCAGTTTTCGGCTTTCTCTACTGAGGTGCTCGTCCGGATGAACCAGGGCACAATCGCAGTAGTTCTCCTAGTGCTACCTTAGCCGGCAAGGCGGAACGTAAGGCACCAAAACACAGGAGCCGGGCAAACCCAACATTTGACGAAAGATAATGATTCGAAGCTGATGCATATAGGGCCAAACTCGCGACACCGAATACTCCCTAAGGTATTCGGTCTTTGTGGTATAAACCGGGCCTAAATAGTGGCCTTTGTAAGAAGCCCCATGTGTCCAGGTACGTGCATTGTTCTGGCGTGGCCACATGCCAAGACGTCAGCATCCTTCTCAACGGTGAATATGTATCAACAAGAGACAGTAAAAAAGCTTTACGCAGGGTCTTAATCTAAAAAGAATCCTTGGAGCGGGTCCCTGCTGCACGTCTGCGCCTGTGTCTCCATTGTGCCGTATCCTGGACGGGTGTAGCACGATTATCGTCTATAAAAGAGAGGAAGTTAAGTGAAAAAGTTGTCGTGCAAAAGGATAGTTTTTAAAGAAACCATGTATAATTCAAGATGATAAGAAATTGCCACTTGTCTGCGCGCGTTGAGCCCCCTGTATTGACAAATAGGGGTGTGACCACTTATTTCCGTATAAATAGCGGCGCCGGACTTGATTAGTTGTATCTGAGGTCTTGACGACCTATTGGATGCTTTCGTTTGTCCGGGTGCCTTTAGTGTGCGGCGGCCAAGGCAGCCTCACTCTCTTTGTCGCGCAGAGATCGCTTGATATTTCCGTGCACTGTAATGATGCCACGTGGACCGGGCATCTTGAGTGTGAGGGAGGCGTAGTGTGGTATTGCATTAAAGCGAGCGAAAGCTTTGCGTCCGAGCAATGCTTGATAGCCACTTTGGAACGGAGCGATGTGGAAAGTTAAATGCTCACGACGGAAGTTATCGGGGGAGCCGAATGTAACTTGTAGTAGGAGGGAGCCCGTACAACAAGCCCCTGGGCCTGGCGTTACTCCTTTAAAGGTAGTATTGCTATGGCGAATTTGTGTTGGGTCTAGCCCCATCCCGCGGATTGTATCTTGATATGTTAGGTTTAGGCTACTGCCGCCGTCCATCAAGACCTTTGTGAAGTGATATCCGCCAATTACTGGGTCTAATAACAGGGCAGCCCATCCTGCGTGTCGGATACTTGCTGAGTAATCGCGATGGTCGAAAGTGATCGGTTGAGATGACCAGTGGCAGGACTTCGTGGTGATAGGCACTTGGGTATACTTTCCTGGGAGTGCCACATTGTTTTTTCCCCTGATTACATGTAACACGTTTACTGTTTTGACTTCTGGTGGAAATTGCTTTTGTTCCCCCGTGTCTTGCTTGGGGGGCTCGTCCTCGTCTTCACTTGGTGTATCCTCCCCCTTGTGTACGGCGTTGAGCTTGCCGGACTGCTTGAAGACCCAACATTCTCTCTGGGTATGATTAGCAGGTTTACCAGGGGTACTATGAATCTGACATATTTGGTCCAGAATTTTATTGAGGCTGGACAGTTCATCCCTGGTGCCTTTAGGGGGGCGGCTTTTGGCCTGGCCGAGAGCTTTTGAATTCGGCATTTACTGTCGTGCCCTTCGTGTTGTCTTCTTTATTTCGGCGTTTGTTATTGCTGTTGCACCGTGATTTCCCGTTTCCATCTCTAACTTCAGATGTACTGGGGTCGCTGGTGCTACATCTGGCTAGCCAGCTGTCCTTCCCCGCGCAAAAGTGGGTCATGAGGTTTGTTAATGCGGCCATCGTTCTCGGCTTATTTTGGCCGAGGCGTCTGGCGAGCCATTTGTCACGGACACTATGCTTGAAAGCTGCTAAGGCTTCGGCGTCCGGACAGTCGACAATCTGGTTCTTTTTAGTAAGAAACCTGTTCCAAAGCTTTCGGGCTGACTCTCCGGGCTGTTGAGTTATATGACTCAAATCGTCCGCATCTGGAGGTCGGACATACGTCCCTTGAAAATTTGCCCGAAAGGCGTCTTCGAGCTCTTCCCAACTTCCAATGGAGCTTTCAGGGAGGCCTTTGAGCCAGTGACGAGCTGACCCTCTGAGCTTGAGGGGTAGGTACTTGATGGCGTGGAGATCATCTCCTCGAGCCATATGGATATGAAGGATGTAGTCCTCAATCCGGACCCCAGGGTCTGTTGTTCCGTAGTATGCCTCTATGTTTACGGGCTTGAATCCCTCTGGAAATTTGTGGTCCAGCACCTCATCGGTGAAACATAGGGGGTGTGTGGCACCCCTGTAGCTGGGTGTACCGCATTGTTCGGATGTTTGTTGTGTTGCATTATATGCTGGGGTGCGCTTGCGTGGTCCATAGATGGATCTTGTTGCACCGTCCTTTGGGTGCGAGCCCTCGCATTGGTTGCGTGTTGTATGGTGAGCGACGTTGTATGCCGCTCTGTGTTGGTAGAGGGGTCGTCTATCCGACTAGCTGGCTGCTTTGATATTTGGTTGTGGGGGGGGGGGGTCTGAGGTCTTCTCATCGAATTCGGGTAGCAACTTCCGCTTTGGGTAGCTCTTGTAGGGGCGATTGCCGCCGTACTTTGCTGCTGTGTTGAGTATTTTACTCCATATGATTTGGAGTGTGTCTTGCGCGGCCTTGAGCCTTCGCTTCTGTTTTTTCAGACTCCTCGCGGTGGCAACAAGCCTTTTACAGGCAGTCTGCTGCTCCGGGTACCTGTCCGGCGTTATGTCATCCGGACCATTATCCTTGATAGGATTTGTTTGTTCGGTTTGATTATCCGGATTGCCGTTGTGCGGCAGCGGTTCGCCCTGCTCCAGCGCTGGATCTATGTGATCGCTATTTCTATCGAGGCGGGATTTGGGGCGGCGCTTGCGTCGCCGCTTAGACTGCTTTTCGAGGGAACAAGCCTTCGGTGCGTCCTTCCGCTCCTCATCGTCATCTTTTGGTGCGTCCACCATGTATACGTCATATGACGAGGTGGCGTTCCAGGGCCCAATAGGCGCTGGTTCTTCATCGTCTCCTTCATCGGCGTCCATACCGTCGATGTCTTCGGAGTCGAGGTCGAGCATGTCGGTTAAATCATCGACAGTGGCTACAAAGTGGGTGGTGGGTGGGCTTTGAACTTCTTCATCGTCCGTACCCCAACCTTGCTGACCGTAGTTCGGCCAGGGCTCTCCTGATAAAGAGAGAGACTTTAGTGTCTTCAGAATATCGCTGAAAGGCGAGTGCTGGAAGATGTTCGCGGCAGTAAACTCCATGATTGGCGCCCAATCGGATTCGATTGGCAGGGGCGCGGAGGGTTCGGGGTCCGGAGAGGAGTCCGGCTCCTTGGAGTCACGAGTCTCGCGGAGTGCGGGGCTGGTGTTCGGCTCAATCGCCGTTGGGATCGCAGCCCCCGAGACGGCGTCCAACCACCCATCCTCGATCGGCGCGGTTGGCTCCGAATTAAGGGTCGAAGCCGATGCGGGTGCGGCCTCCAGGGCACTGTTTGGTGGCAGAGCTAGATCATGCTTGTCGGGATAGTGCGGCGCGCTCGATAGTGGCTCGAATCCGTCGAAGATCAAGTCCCCGCGGATGTTAGCCGTGTAGTTTAAACTTCCAAATCTGACCTGACGGCCAGGGGCGTAGCTTTCGATCTGCTCTAGATGGCCAAGTGAATTGGCCCGCAGTGCGAAGCCGCCGAAGTGGAAGATCTGTCCGGGGAGGAAGGTCTCACCCAGGACTGCATCGTTATTGGTGATCGTAGGAGCCATCGAGCCTGACGGCGACGACACAGAGGAACTCTCAATGAAAGCACCAATGTCGGTGTCAAAACCGGTGGATCTCGGGTAGGGGGTCCCGAACTGTGCGTCTAGGCCGGATGATAACAGGAGGCAAGGGACACGAAGTTTTACCCAGGTTCGGGCCCTCTCGATGGAGGTAAAACCCTACGTCCTGCTTGATTAATATTGATGATATGGGTAGCACAAGAGTAGATCTACCACGAGATCAAGGAGGCTAAACCCTAGAAGCTAGCCTATGGTATGATTATTGTTGTCTATGTTGTCCTACGGACTAAAACCCTCCGGTTTATATAGACACCGGATAGGGTTAGGGTTACATGGAGTCGGTTACAATGGTAGGAGATCTACATATCCGTATCGCCAAGCTTGCCTTCCACGCCAAGGAAAGTCCCTCCCGGACATGGGACGAAGTCTTCAATCTTGTATCTTCACAGTCCAACAGTTCGGCCAAAGGATATAGTCCGGCTGTCCGGACACCCCCTAATCCAGGACTCCCTCAGAGCGACTGAAGGATTCTGTCAATGACTGCCTCGTCCGGGAGGTTAATGTCCAGCTAGGACAAGCGATTGTGCAACCCAGACATTTTGAGTACGTGCTCACTGACAGAACTATTTTCCTCCATCTTACAACTGTAGAACTTGTCGGAGACTTCATATCTCTCGACCCGGGCATGAGCTTGGAAAACCATTTTCAGCTCTTCGAACATTTCATATGCTCCGTGTCGCTCAAAATGCTTTTGGAGCCTCGGTTCTAAGCTGTAAAGCATGCCACACTGAACAAGGAAGTAATCATCAGCACGTGACTGCCAAGCATTCATAACGTCTTGGTTCTCTAGGATGGGTGCATCACCTAGCGGTGCTTCTAGGACATATGCTTTCCTGGCAGCTATGAGGATGATCCTCAGGTTCCGGACCCAGTCCGTATAGTTGCTGCCATCATCTTTCAGCTTGGTTTTCTCTAGGAACGCGTTGAAGTTGAGGTTGACATGAGCGTTGGCCATTTGATCTACAAGACATTTTGCAAAGGATTTTAGACTAAGTTCATGATAATTAAGTTCATCTAATCAAATTATTTAATGAACTCCCACTCAGACAGACATCCCTCTAGTCATCTAAGTGATACATGATCCGAGTCAACTAGGCCGTGTCCGACCATCACGTGAGACGGACTAGTCATCATCGGTGAACATCTTCATGTTGATCGTATCTTCTATATGACTCATGTTCGACCTTCCGGTCTTCCGCGTTCCGAGGCCATGTCTGTACATGCTAGGCTCATCAAGTCAACCTATGTGTATTGCGTGTGTAAATCTGGCTTACACCCGTTGTATTCGAACGTTAGAATCTATCACACCCGATCATCACGTGGTGCTTCGAAACAACGAACCTTCGCAACGGTGCATAGTTAGGGGGAACACTTTCTTGAAATTATTGTGAGGGATCATCTTATTTAAGCTACCGTCGTTCTATGCAAATAAGATGTAAAACATGATAAACATCACATGCAATCAAATAGTGACATGATATGGCCAATATCATTTTGCTCCTTTTGATCTCCATCTTCGGGGCGCCATGATCATCATCGTCACCGGCATGACACCATGATCTCCATCATCGTGTCTTCATGAAGTTGTCTCGTCATCTATTACTTCTACTACTATGGCTAACGGTTTAGCAATAAAGTAAAGTAATTACATGACGTTTATGTTGACTCGCATGTCATAAATAAATTAAGACAACTCTTATGGCTCTTGCCGGTTGTCATACTCATCGACATGCAAGTCGTGATTCCTATTACAAGAACATGATCAATCTCATACATCACATATGTCATTCATCACATCCTTTTTGCCATATCACATCACATGGCACATGCTGCAAAAACAAGTTAGACGTCCTCTAATTGTTGTTGCAAGTTTTTACGTGGCTGCTATAGGTTTCTAGTAAGAACGTTTCTTACCTACGCCAAAACCACAACGTGATATGCCAATTTCTATTTACCCTTCATAAGGACCCTTTTCATCGAATCCGATCCGACTAAAGTGGGAGAGACAGACACCCGCTAGCCACCTTATGCAACTAGTGCATGCCAGTCGGTCGAACCAGTCTCATGTAAGCGTACGTGTAAGGTCGGTCCGGGCCGCTTCATCCCACGATGTCGCCGAATCAAGATAAGACTAGTAACGGCAAGTAAATTGACAAAATCAACGCCCACAACAACTTGTGTTCTACTCGTGCATAGAAACTACGCATAAACCTGGCTCATGATGCCACCGTTGGGGAACGTAGCAGAATTTTAAAATTTTCTACGCATCACCAAGATCAATCTATGGAGTCATCTAGCAACGAGGGAGAGGGGAGTGCATCTACATACCCTTGTAGATCGCGAGCGGAAGCGTTCAAGTGAACGGGGTTGATGGAGTCATACTCGTCGTGATCCAAATCACCGATGACCAAGCGCCGAACGGACGGCACCTTCGCGTTCAACACACGTACGGTTGGGAAGATGTCTCCTCCTTCTTGATCCAGCAAGGGGAGAGGGGAGGTTGATGGAGATTCAACAGCACGACGGCGTGGTGGTGGAAGTAGCGGGATCTCGGCAGGGCTTCGCCAAGCACCAACGAGAGAGAGAGAGAGAGAGGTGTTACGAGGGGAGATGGAGGCGCCAGGGACTTGGTGCGACTGCCCTCCCTCACCCCCACTATATATAGGGCCCCTAGGGGGCGCCATCCCTAGGAGATCCAATCTACAAGGGGCGGCGACCAAGGGAGGGAACTTGCCCCCCAAGTCAGGTGGGGCGCCCCCACCCCTAGGGTTTCCAACCCTAGGCGCAGGGGGAGGCCCATGGGGGGCACACTAGCCCACTAGGGGCTGGTTCCCCTCCCACTTCAGCCCATGAGGCCCTCCGGGATAGGTGGACCCCTGGCGCCCTTCCGGTGGTCCCGGTACAATACCGATTACCCCCGAAACTTCCCCGATGGCCGAAACTGGACTTCCTATATATAAATCTTCACCTCCGGCCCATTCCGGAACTCCTCGTGACGTCCGGGATCTCATCCGGGACTCTGAACAACTTTCGTGTTACTGCATACTAATATCTCTACAACCCTAGCGTCACCGAACCTTAAGTGTGTAGACCCCACGGGTTCGGGAGACACGCAGACATGACCGAGACGACTCTTCGGTCAATAACCAACAGCAGGATCTGGATACCCATGTTGGCTCCCACATGTTCCACGATGATCTCATCGGATGAACCACGATGTCAAGGATTCGATCAATCCCGTATTCAATTCCCTTTGTCAATCGGTACGTTACTTGCCCGAGATTCGATCGTCGGTATCCCAATACCTCGTTCAATCTCATTACCGGCAAGTCACTTTACTCGTACCGTAATGCATGATCCCGTGACCAAACACTTGGTCACATTGAGCTCATTGTGATGATGCATTACCGAGTAGGCCCAGAGATACCTCTCCATCATACGGAGCGACAAATCCCAGTCTCGATCCGTGTCAACCCAACATATACTTTCGGGGATACCTGTAGTATACCTTTATAGTCACCCAGTTACGTTGTGACGTTTGGTACACCCAAAGCACTCCTACGGCATCCGGGAGTTACACGATCTCATGGTCTAAGTAAATGATACTTGACATTGGAAAAGCTCTAGCAAACGAACTACACGATCTTGTGCTATGCTTAGGATTGGGTCTTGTCCATCACATCATTCTCCTAATGATGTGATCCCGTTATCAATGACATCCAATGTCCATAGTCAGGAAACCATGACTATCTATTGATCAACGAGCTAGTTAACTAGAGGCTCACTAGGGACATGTTGTGGTCTATGTATTCACACATGTATTACGATTTCCGGATAACACAATTATAGCATGAACAATAGACAATTACCATGAACAAGAAAATATAATAATAACCATTTTATTATTGCCTCTAGGGCATATTTGCAATAGTATCCAGTTCTACGATGGCCTCATGGTCTAAGGACGTGATTAAACAATTGTGGGAGAAAATACCGACAATTTAGTGACGATGTGATGACACAGTATCTCATATGTTGGGTCGATCCAACACCATTGTTACTGTAGCAATGTGTCCTCATTATTGTAGATATCCATCTTGCGTTAAATATGACCACGGTAAGGAAAACAAAAACATCAACAATACATGAGCTAGTTTAGAGGCCTGCCTATCGATCTGTTTGCCTTTGATCTCTTTACAAATGCAATTATATTTTTTTTCTTTGAATCTCGCATCCAAGAATTAATGCAATTCTAACATAGAAATATAAACTTAATTACACATGAACATGGAAATAGAAAAATAACAATTTTAATTTTGCTTCTAGGGCATATTTTCAACATGTCGGGAGAGATGGAGAGTGAGAGGAGGGTCGAAGGGATGGAGATTGTGTGTGTGTATGCGCGCGCGCGCGCGCGCGCGCGTGTGTGTGTGTGTGTGTGTGTGTGCCCTCCAACGACTGTACAATCCAATCTATTGATTGGTTGAGTGGCCGGATTGAACCATTTAGCCAAAGGTTCCAGAAAAACCGATGAACTTATACAACCTTCGACAAGAGAGGATGATGAGTCGAAGAAACCTTGGTTGCCAATGAGTTTGGATGTCGGTCACATCAGTTATTCTCACCTTCCTCACTTCTAAGGGCGGTTCGGGACTAGAACGCAAGGGTTAACATTTTGAAGCTTAGTTTCAACTATTATATGGGAATTGAGTTACTTTTTATTATTGGTGGGGGTTCCTCAATGGTTGAGACGGTGTTTCTTAGAGCAAGAGATATACTGCTTATCGTCGTCTTTGCATGATTTGTAGTAACTGTAGTGGGTGATATAGGAGAAATACTTGGTGTCTTGGTGCCATGGATAGTCGACTCTCAGTTCAGTTAGTTGCTTGCACGGTGATGTCGATAGTAGTGTGTGTATCTTGGTTAGTTGTCTTCCTGGCTCATTGTTTTATGCTCTAGCGACGAGGCAACATATGACAACCTTTCTTGCAAGTTAGGCCTTTGCATGGTCATACTACGTGAAACGATTTAATGCTCGGCCTTAAATTTGGAGTGAATGACTTATGTTGCTCTTTGAAACCTCTATGAGTGATCTGCTTTGTGTAGGTTTGCTCTTAAACGAGATCTTCATGAAAGGCACATTTGTATTCCGAGACGCAAAATTGGAGTTAAAGTCGACGTCTTTAAGAAACTTTGGGCAAAATACTTTTTTCGTTTTTGTTTTAGCGTTGTTGATGCGATATGCTTTTTTAGTTAACAAAGTTTGATTTTTGCTAGAATAAGATCCACCGCTTCAGAAAACATTACACATATGTATTCTAATCATTTTAGACAGCGACGAGCAATTGTACAAGGTGCACAAAGTCCTCTCAATTATATGGGCGTGCCTATCTTGTTTCTTGTTGACGATTAGGACCCGCCGATGCCTTTTTTGTGGAGATGTTTAGTGGTACATGTTTTGATTGGTCTATTTCGAACAAACCAGATGGCGTTTGCTAGCTTGTCATTGGGCGAATAATGTAGTAGGTTGAGCAGCAGAAAAGGGGTGCATATATACTATTGAAAACGTCCATAGCCAACGTACACCGTTCGGTAGTTTGGTCAACAACTCTAACGCCCTTGGACATTTTGTGAGCTCACTAATGCTTTTTCAGAAACCTCTAATCTTCGTCAGCTACTACATGGACGGCAATGCGGGACACACATTAGTAGCACAAATACAATGCTAGATGCTTGAGGAGGTGCTTATAAAAATAAACCGGGTTTTTCTGAAGCACTAGTGTTTATTTCTACATGAAAGACGCCTAATTAAGCATTTGTCGTGTACAAATAAACATCGATGTTTAAAAAAATCTGATTTATTTTTTCAAGCATCTTTCCTAAGCACCTTACATTGTACAAGACCTAAGTCGGGTTGTTCATCAATCTCGGCTTTCCTGGATGACCAACCGTGCATGACTTCCATGGGATGAACACATTTGGTGCAGAATTATGTACCTGATCAGGGGTCGGTTACAACAACGCCGGTGCGGCATAAAGTAATCGGGTTGCGGTTAAACATCACATCGCCTCTCCCGGAACTCGGTCCTAATCCACAAGCTGACGACGATGCGCCACCCGATTAATTAACAACTCGGTCGCCACCATGATGAAACGAGCCGGGCCAGGTTGCGATCGGTCAGGAAAACACCGGTGAACGAATTACTGCAGAAAAAACAAAGGAATACGACAGCGAGGCTTTTCTATTTTAGAATCATTTGCCCGGCCCTTGCTCGAGTAATTCAATTCAAAGTCCATCATGGCGCGCTGCATCATGCACGAATTATTGGCGCCGTGATGTAACGGCCGGCGATGAGGAGGTGGTAGATGGCTTGGACGATCGGCATCGTCCGAGCCCCCGATTCAC
Source organism: Triticum aestivum (assembly GCF_018294505.1). Classification (NCBI taxonomy): domain Eukaryota; kingdom Viridiplantae; phylum Streptophyta; class Magnoliopsida; order Poales; family Poaceae; genus Triticum; species Triticum aestivum. The sequence continues at coordinate 700,773,056 of NC_057797.1, read as the reverse complement.
GGCCCGGGGTCTGAAATCCGAAGCTATTGTGCCAGGGAATTCAGCCGTGTTCCCGGAGACCAAATGGCGTACGTACGTGTGTCAATGATTCGTGTTAGAACTACGTTTTGTGTTCACAAGCCAGGTGAATGAACAAGTGGTTAGAACTACGTTTTACTTTACAAGCCAAGTAGTAGAAGTACTTGGGTAGATAGAAGTGGAAGATGAAGACGGCTCCGGCACGGCATCGCGTGCGGACAAACGACATGTTGCGGCCGCTGATTTCATGGCGGCTGCCGGACGGATAATGCTCCTGCTGCACCCTCCCTCCGGAAACGGACAAGCGTGCGTGTATAAACGGCAATATTTAACCGGATGCCCAGCCTGGCTCTCCTAACCCCGTACAGTTTTTGTTGGAATTCGCCGTCGGAAAAGGCAGAAGCAAGCAACCGGCCGAACAACTGGTGTGGTGTGGTGAGGTCACCGGCGGCGTGGGAGCGGCTGAGGCCGACCGCCGCGAATAGTTCTAAGCAGCGCGGCGCGTGCGGTGTCGATCGACTGGGAGGCCGTCGACGCCATGATGGCTCGGCCGAAATGGCTATTCTATCGACCGTCGCTCGCACTGCAGACGTGCGTAATTTGATTGATTGCGGCCCTGCGTGGCGCGCTGATTAGTTAAATCGGAGGTGCGTGTCCTGAAGACCTGAATTCCTCGGCTAAGGCCGCGCGTTCGGACTCCCTCCGCTCCGCGGCTCCGCGCCGGAACGGAGTGGCTTGCTAGGTATAATACGCAGAGCTGCTAAAAGGGCGCTCCCCCGGCTCCGCTCCGCGGAGAGCGGCCGAACAGGCCCTTTTTAACTATAGCTTGGCTCCTGGATCGGGGAGGCCTTTTCCTCGTCATTTCCTCTCTCGGCTCGGGGGTTCACGGGGGCATGGGATGGGCATCGCATGGCAACTTCCCCGGGTCGGGATGGCCGAGGTGTCGCCGCACGACCGGGCGCTTTCCTCCCACGTCTTGGCTTGACAATCGGTAAAAAGTTGATGGCATGCGATCCTCAAAAAAAGTTGATGACATGTGCTCACGCAGTACGCTTTGCATCGATCCGTCGGGGCCCCGCCGAGTGTTTTGTCCGGTATTGCGGCCGGTGTATACTACTGCCATGAATGAATGCGCACGTACGTGCCTGTGCCTGTGCCTGCTGAAATACGAGTGCTAGGCAATCAATCAGCGGTTGAATTCAACTGTTCGTGCTGCTGGCCTCTGCTCCTTGAATACACACCAAGACTATAGGCTTTCGGTCAAACACCGTGCGACGCACAAGTCATTTTGAAGCTGATCCAGCTTGAGATAATCTGCGGTACGGACTGGTCGACGGGACTACTGGCCGCTCCGGCGATGGTGTTTGACCCGGCGACGAGTCGGCCGGCGCCGGACCCCAGAAATGATAGAAAACGGACAAGAAACCAGGGCTCGGGAAGCTGAGGCGAGGTGACGGACGGGGAGCCGCCACGCGAGAAGCCCGGGGGCGCGCACGTGTCACGCTTACACATGGGATCCAATCGGGTTTAGCCGTCTAGGCTCGCACCCACCTACCGATGCCGCCATGCCGGGTCGGGTGGGTAGCGTCGGAGGGCATCGCGCGGCGCGGGACAGTGGCTGTCCTACGTTTCTGCCACGTTTAATTGGCTGAACCTTGTGGCGCGCTCCCCGTCGCGTGGGCTGGACGGGAGCGAATATCTATCTATCGCCTCGGGAATCCCGTCGCCCCGTGCCGCGTGCCACTGCCACCTTCAACAGCGACCTAGCTTGTCCCAAGTTTGAATTAAAGATCTCTCCACTTTTCTATTTTTCCACGTACTGGTCAAAGCTGTCCTGGCCTAGCCCTAGTAGAGATCTATAGCTAGCCCTATAGCCTGCTTCCAACTCAAGCCGCAGGTAGTTACGGAGCAGGGTGCATACACAGGATTGAAAAATCACGGCGGCAACGAGGTCCTAGAGTCTGTTCTCGGGTGCAGATCATCAGATCAGGAAATGAATTCGGCGTCCTATCTCCCGTGCGGCCACCCACTATGGCCCGTGGGTTAACCGGGAATAGCAACAGGTTCAAAACAAGCCATTGTAGGAGCAGGGAGCACATGGCGGCCCAACGACGATTCCAGGCGAACGGCGGCGGTCGCTGTGCGTGAGCCTCGTGCGGCGCGCACTGCCAAGCAACACGGACGAGCATGCATGTCGACGCCTTTGCAGAACCGTGGTGATGGATGCGTGGGTCGGCGAGCAGGGTACTATACGAGACTGGCGAGCTTTGTAGGTATTCGAGCGCGCCTGCTGCTGCTGCTGCTGTGCTGTGCTGGGTTCCACCTTTGCGCAGCGTCCCGGCCTCTGTCGCACGCCCGTGGTAGGCCTGGCCGGTCCTGTCCCGGTCCGCGCCACAGCGGCGGCTCGAGCGAGGAGTGCGGAGGAAGCAAATACGTACGCCCCTTTGTCTATTTTATTTACAGTTGAATTGAAATCTGATGTTCTTGAGTTCGGTTGGAGCGGTGTCGTTGTAAGCCTTTTTGTGTGAGCTGAAAATGAAGTGCTGGTCTCATCCGTCTCATGCCGGCATGCCGCATTGGATTGAGGCGGATGGCATCCTTGTCCGGGAGTGGAGGAGGATAGGGCTGGGAGAACATGGGGGCAAGCCGACTTATGTATGTCAGGTCATGTCAAGAAAATACGAGCGAAAAAGGATGAAGAAGATCGTGAAAACAAGCAGGACATCGGATGATTGGCCTCCTAATTGGCAAACTATTTCGGCCCGTACTCAAAGCCTACCAGAGCAGGTTTCATAATGCCCTGCTCTAGATTATGGAAAACCATATTAACACGAACCAAGCAAAATGAGTGAATCTACACTTTAAACTGCATTTATATACATCAATATATAGTTCATATTAAAATCTTTAGAAAGACTTATATTTACGAACGGAGTGAGTAAAATCTTCTGCATCGACTCCGCAGGGTCGCCACTTGTTGCTTATTTCCTCTCATGAGCCCCTTTGTATCCCTTTCATTATTGTTCCAAATTAATAAAGTGTGGGACCCCTAAAAACTTCGTCTTGTCTTAAAAAAGAAAAAAAAAACATCGCTTTATTGTTTACTCGTTCTTGCACGCATTCTATTTTTTTGCTCGCCTATGTTGTGCCGCTGGTTCTGGAAAATGACTGACCGCCGTTTTATGTGATCTTGAATATGTTCGTAAATTTGAAAAAATCATGGATTTTAAAAAAAGTCATAAATTTGAAAAAAGATCATGGATGTTGAAAAAAGTTTCAAATTAAAAAATACATGGATATGGGCATATTCATGCATTTGAAAAAAATGTGTGTGGTCTCAATAAAAAAGTTCACCGATCCTATATATAAACGCGGGTCATCCTCACTAACTTATCTATCTCAATATGCAACGATGCCATCTCACCAAACAATTATGAATGGGATAAGAGCTAGATCAACATGCAATCATCCATTGAAAAATCCACCACAACATTCAAGAATGCATCGAATAATGTTTTCCATTCAATTATCTAATTTTATAAAATAATTCGTTTACAACTATACATAACAAAATATAATAATTCATAGATATTTTAAACTTTTATTCTCATGTTATCAACCAAAAAATTCACCAACCGATCCGCGCAGCAACGTGCGGGGGATGCTTTAGTTTGAGAAAAAAATCATGAATTTTGGAAAAGTTCACAAATTTAAGAAAAAGCTTTTGAATTAGAAAATTTCATGAGTTCACGAAAAATATTACAAATTTGGGAAAAAATTATCGATTTTTGGAAAAGTATAAGAATTTGAAAAATGATTGTGAAAATTAAATATAAAGAGGCATGAAGAAATAAAGTAAAAGAAAAGAAATATGACAAAAAACCGGGCTAAAAACGCACAGGAACAAAACACAAAAATGAAACCCGTCCTGAAAAAAAACAAGAAGAATCAGACTACCACTATAGTGCTAAATGGGCTGGGCCGTTTCAGCCGCGTGGGTGTGAACCGCGTGCTGATTAGCATATTCGGCCGCACGTCTATATCTCGCATTAAGTGAGCGAAATCACTAATTGAGGAGCGCTCCTCGCAACGATTAGTTAGGGAGCGCTCCGCACGCGCCAAGTGTCACACACGGAGTGGTCGGAATACTTTTCCGAGGCGCTCCGCGCGCGACACTTGGCGCGCGTACGACGTCTCCCGTATTTTCCGGTTTCTGGTTTCTCTTTCTGGTTTTTTATTTTTTCACTTTAGTCCTTATACTTTTAATGTTTTGTAAAACTTTTTGATCTGTTTTGAGATCTGTTTTCTCTCTGGTGTGGGCGAACCGTCGTGGAGCACTGTTCTTTCTTTGTCGTCGTCTTCGTCCGTCGCGGCCGCCGCTCTTGTCGCGTGGTTATAGCGGCCCTTGTCCCGGCCGCCGCGCTTGTTGCCTGGTTTTACGGCGGTCCTTCTTTAGCGTCGACCGCGCTTCCCCGTTCGCGTGATCGCCGTTCCCTACCGGTTGCCTTCGGGGGTTCCCTATTTCCCTTAAACGTTTCTCTTTTTGTTCCCATTATATTTTCGGGATATGGAGATTTATGGGGTAGTTACGGGTGGGGACTACCAACACTATCAGATGTCAAGTTTCAACTGGATTTTGTGTGATTAGTTCTTCATAATCATTGTGTTCCTTGCAGTTATGGCTTGTCCTTTTTGCCGTATGTCTGGTGGCCCGTGTTCTTCTGTTGATTCTTCTGTAGATGGGTTCAGTGTGGTCCTTGATCGGCGTTGTTGGAGGCGTGTGGTAAGAATACCATTTTATAATTGTTCAATTTTTGGCACACACGTTTATTTCTTTTGGTGTTTCTCATGTTGTCTAGGTTTTGATTATGATCCTTGTTTTGATTTGTTCTGCAGTATGTTCCGTGCAGTGTTAGAGCTCATCTTGCTCGTTACATCGAGGAGTGCAGGGCTTTAGCCATAAGGAGGGGTGACGAAGATACTGATCTCGCTTTTTAGTGCAATGAGGGTTATTTGTATGGTGTTTTGTTTAGTCATGGTCCATTGAGGAGTAAATTCCATGGTCCTTCCTGGGAACGATTGGTCGGTGATTATGGTGTTCGTCCTCGTGATATAATGACCATTAGGCTTGAACACTATGGAACATGGATTGGTATTGATTTTTATCGTGTTGGTCATGGAGATGCGTTGTCTCCTTTACCTTCTGTTGGTAAGGTTTATTTTTAAGGAAGTTTCTAGCTTGTTTTATTGCACATGATGATTTTTCTGTTCCCTTGAGCCTGTGTAATTATATTTTGTAGCTCTTGATGGTTTGAGCGACTCCGAGATGGAACTTGTTGGGAGTTGTTGTTACACCCATGGTGTTTTTCTTAATTATCAGCAGATGTATTTCATGAGGTGTCAACTCTTTGATGATGCCTACATACCGTGTTGTCCTTTTGTTCACAGGATTGATTACATGAATGTTAATGGTTATCATATGGTCAGATTTTGTTCCACTGTTTTTTCTTTGTTTCTATTTATTTATTTATTTATTTATTTTTATTATCTCTTCTGTTTATAGTTTTAATTTTTTTTTCTATTTTCTAATAGCTTGATGTTTTTGTCAGGTTATTGCTGGTATTGTTGTGAGGAGTTTGAAGGAGTTTGTGACTTTTCCTAGGACTGGTGTTTTAACCCTTGAAGTTACTTTGGAATCTGGTGATGATGATGTATATGTGAGCACTCCTTGCTCCTATTTCATTGGCTTGGGTAGTAGAATCGTGTTCAAACACGAAGGTTTCAGTGATTTTCTCCAGGCATCGTCTATTGAAGTAAACAGCTTGGTGCTGATAACTTTCAAAGAGCGTGATGGGAGGCTTGTTGTTATCTTCAATTTTCTGCCGCAGTGATGTTAGTTATAGCCTTTGAACATAAATGGATTTTGTTTAAAAATCTATGCTACGGGTTAATGTTGTCATGATATATGAAACGATATGAACCTAAGAACCTAAGTGTTCATTGCTGTTGTATGTTTGTAGAAGAGGTATGGCTGTGCATCTCTTTTAAAGATGTTCTTTTGGACGGATGTTATTTAATTGGGGTTATAGTTTTGAATACAGTAGAGGCACGTGTGTTGTTTACTTTGAGGCACGGCTGTGTATCTCTTTTATGTGAGGCACGTGGATTAAGTAAATGAAGGCACGGAATTGAAGTCAGTGCACGCGTGGTCGTGAGGAGGCACGGGTATACTGAGAGCTACGTGTGTGCAACGCCAAAGTTATACGGGCGAGATACTATGTGTTTCATGCTAGAGGCACGTGTGTGTAGGACGTAGAGTTACTGTTGGTTTTATGTGAGGCACGTGGATTGAGCAAAATGGAGGCATGGAATTATAGTCAGTACAAGCACGGTTGTGGAGGTACGGGTATAGTGAGAGACGCATCTGTGCAGCACCAAAATTGCATTGGCGATCACGCGTGCGGAGCACGTAGAGTTACTTTGGGTTTCAAGTGAGGCACGTTGATCAAGCAAACAGAGGCACTGCAGTCAGTACAAGCACGGTTTTCTGGAGGCACGGTTTTAAACCCACTTGCTGGTGTCAAGATTCTAGAGGCCCAGATGTACGGCAGTAGAGGTATCGGTCCGAATATCTAGTTAGAGGGGCTCGGTTAATGATGCACAGGTGTGTAGTCTCTAGTGTCACGGGTGCGTGTCACCACAGGCATGGATTGAGTAGACACTTAGTGAGTCACACTTGTAAATAGGTCAGTTGCACACAGTAGTGTAGTTTTGTGGCATCGTGCAGAACTGGTGTACGGAGAGGAACCTGTGTACAATAGCTAGGATGTGCTGAATGGACGGAGCGGTGTTTGATGTGAAATGGAGGCAAGGATTTTTTTCAATGTGGTTAAGGTAACAAAGTTCTCGTCGCTTGTGACTGTGTACCGAATGATCTTCTGCAATATTTATGAATTGCTCACGCCAATGTTTAATAAGCATTGTACTGAGAGTTTACAACGATATCATCACATATTCTTGTAAATGCATGATGCATCTTGTAAAGGTTGGGTATGAAAATTATAATACAATATCGTGCGAGATATCTCTCTTTCTATAATCATGGATACAATATATGCTTGCTCAGTACTGGGACATAAGTTACTAATTGCATTTAGACATAACTTACTAATTGCATTTAGACATAACTTACTAATTGCATTTAGACATGCAAAACGTAGTATCCATTTGTACATGAGCACACCACTCTGTTCAAAGTTCAAACGTAAAATAGTAATACAATACACACAGCATCTTTGAGCAACAACAAACATATTTACAACATAGGTTCATACAATCCAAATTAGTACATGAGCACACCACTGTGTTCAAAGTTCAAACGTAAACTAGTAATACAATACACACATCATCTTTGAGCAACAACAAACATATTTACAACATAGGTTCATACAATCCAAATTATGATAATAGTAGTTCCTACTAGTTTAATGTAGACATCCATTTTCTCGCAATTTACCAACCATTGTTTCCCTTCCGGCGCTTCCAGCCGCTGGAAGATCCCTCGTCATTGCTCTTACATGGGCGGAGTCTTTCTTTCATTGGTTGTTGGTGGAGATGACGTAGCCCGTTCTTGATGATTAGGATTCTACGGTACAACTCGTAGCTAACATACCCGTCCTTTGCCGCGTACTCAAGGTGTATCAGGGAAAGTGGCTTCCACTCCCAGAACTGGTGCTTCTCCTTTGGGAATGATTTCTTCATGTTCTTGTATGAGGGGTCGATGATGGCTGCTGCAAGGTCAGCCATGGAGTCCCTTTCTTCACCACCCTTAATGCAGAATAGCCTCTGGATGTCGACATGGTGCTCGTCTGGAATTCTGATTCATGCACAGGCAAGCATGGTCTTGTCGTTCCTGGTGTCGACGCTAGTGAAAGTAACCGCTTTCCGTTGCAGGAAGTCAACTAACGCCTGGGAGCGCTTGGACCTGCAGTAGTGGTATACAAGGACATGCTCGCGCATGGAAAGTTGGACGACGGCAATCCCTTGTCGTATGTAACTGCTCTTACGTGTGTACTCGAGGTCGAGGCCGACGAACTTGTTCTTCTCCTCCTTTAGCTATTCTTCGTACTTGTTGATGATCCGCTCCACGGTCCTTGGGTCGTTGGTGTACACCACCTCGAGCACGGTTGTACCGTGGGTAGTGATGTGTTCGGTGAATGTTGTTAGTTTCCTATCGTCCATGGCTGGAGGTGTGCGGTGGTGAACTGCGGCCGACGAGAAACTTTCGAGGAGGAGGATGAAATGGAGTCGGAAAAGTGAAAGGGTTGTTTTGTCGTGCAAAAAAGGAAACCGTCAAAGAGCAGTTGCTAGTCACGCGGCGGTTCCACGCGTAGAATTTCGGAAACAGGGGTTTTTTATCTGTTTTTTTTAAGATTTTCACTTGTCTTTGTTCATTGAATTTGTTTTATTCGTTGCGTGCGGCCCGCGTGATGCATCTTTGGCTGTGATAGTAGTCGTGTAAACGTTAGAACATTCAGCAGATGCATGGTCGTGCCTTTGTTGTGAAACATTTTTTTCAGTTAATAATCTTCCTTGGTTAGGGAGGCACGGTTTTTATGTTATTCGGTGTACAAGTGTGTTTAGGAAAAGTTGAACTAAATATAGTTTGGACTTGAAAACGTAGTCTTGTTTGGTTTTTAATTGAGACATGTTTCACTAGATGGTTTGAATAAGTTTGATAACATCGTATTGCTAGAGGTTTTGAATCACAAACTGATTCTTGTTTCGTTTCATTTTTGAAAATGAAACTTTTTGTTTTTTGGTTTTTTGAATTGTGAACTTTTCAAAGGATAAGAACTACATTTTTTCGATTGAATCATTTCGATGGTTCAAACAACATTTGTTTTAAAGGATCATTCCGATGGTTGAAACAACAAGTTGAGTGTCTGTAAGAGCTACATAAGTTGCAAAAAAAGAATATTCCTATAGTTCAAGGAAGCACATGGTCCATAATAGTTAAATTACTCTACCATCCTATCTAGCAAACTTATAGTAATCAGTGTTTTGCTCCTGGAGGCATCATGATGAAACGAGCATTGAACATTCTAGGAGATGCACTGTTTGCTTCCATTTTAGGTGCTGGTTCCGACGGAATCTACATGATGCGCTGAATGATGATGGACACAGAATGGTCATTTCGCTCTTTGAAAGTGATTAGAACAACATTCTTTTCAAGGAAGGATGCAGCTGATATGAAGTCTCTGAAAGAAGGCTTTTGTATTACCATCCTACCGTCGTTTTTGGAGATGTAGTACGATGAAGGAGTGATGACATGTGTATGTTCATCAGGAGCTTCAAGGGTTACCCAGCCATTGGTTGGCATGTCCACCCATCTCTTCAGTGTTGAGACAACGCTCCTCGGAATTTTCTAGAAGAAAATCGAAATTAAATAGAAATTAAAACCGTTGATTTGTCACTTGGGCAATAAATAAAATGATTTCTGAATATGGTGAGTGCACAAACATTAAGAAATTCCATATTCGAAGTAATATTGTTCCTGGCATGTTCAAGTTTGTGTGTAAACAGCTAAAACAACATATTAAGAGAACAACGGAGGTTTTGTTGTTTTAGGTTTGAATAAATAGGTTTTTTTTATAATTTTACATATAAGCAATATTACATCGGTATTGTTTATATTACATATGAGCAAAATACTTTTGGTATTTTAACAAGGACAGTTGTAACCAACCATGACGTAGTCTTTGGTATTAGTGGGAGTCAGGGCATGGACAAATGGACGGCAACGGATGAAAGTATCTCCGAAAAGGCATTGTAGAAAGAATCGTGTCTGGTCGTAGGTGAGCTCAATATCCTTAGAGTAGACATAGCAGTGAACATGGTCGAAATCATCAGAAGAAAGATCGTCGAGAGCTAAAAAAAGAAAAAGCTTTTAAAGTTAGATAAAGTTACATCCAACACATGGTTAATATTATTCAGTTCGATTCATGCATATAAAATTACAGCGAAAGAAGATAAGTCTTAATGTTTGTAATATTAAATACCTACCAACATGGGGTAATGGACGCAGCCTTTTGTTATCTCGATATGTTTGTATTTCGAGATTGAGACCCTCGTCTGGTAGTTCAAATTCTATGCGGTCTCCAGCACGAAGTTCATAATTAGCCGCAAAGATGTTCCACTCACCACCGCAGAACTTTGTGTAGTTTGCCCTATGCTTAAACAAAGCATTGTAAGACCTTCCTTCATGTGTAAGAAGGGCTGGCTCTACCTGTTGTTTACGCAATTTTCTTGCTTCTTTCTTCTCTTCTTCAATGTATTCAGCGAGAAAAGCTCTGACATTACAGGGTACATACTGGAAAAAATAGTGCAAATAACAACCTGTAAGTATAAATTTGAACTTGCGTACTGTTAATGTTAAAAGTTTTCTTAAATTTGATATGAATTTTTGATAAGAATTACAAATAACAACATAATTGTATTATGAATTAATGGACTATATTAATCAGGGCATAGGCAAGCAAACTAATGGAAATTGAAAACACAAGGCAGGTGCGAAGAAGTGGCAGCAGGGGGACCTAGTGTAGGTGCAAGGGGTATGAGTGACAGTGATGATTTTTACTGTGTTGTAAGCAACTAATTTGTTAGTGATGCTTACTAACCATGCGGCTCCAGCAATTTTCATCAAGAATAACCTCAAACTCCTGGGTAACTTCAGGGTGTGGTTCACAAGGGCCGCCTGGTTGGCGGCAGGCAGGGCAATTCATACCTAAATATTTCATAAAAGTTATGTTTAGAAAACAAGAATATCATAAAAATTTAAAAACAAGCTTCAACGTGGAAGGTAGACAACGGCTAGCTTCAAATATGGTAGCTATATTAAAGGCAGGAAACAACTACAAATTTATCATAAATCTTCTCATCTACTCCTTCGAGAAAAGCAGTATGACAGAGTTTATAACACTTGTTTAGATTTTCAAATGGTTTTTATATTTCGTTAGAGAATGAAGTCGTTGTACCAGATCTGATGCTTCAATAACTATCAAATGAAAAACCTAAACGTAAAACGTAAATACGGATCGGAGCATGCTGCTTACGCATATGCTTTTTACCTGTGACAGAAGAAGAACGAGGGTTGACGAATGGAGATTTGGGTAGGGGAAGCTTAGGGCAAGCGCACACGGCTAGCAAAATCTACGAGAGAAGCACGGCTTGGAAGTTAATCAAGAGACCCAATAAAAACTCTTTAATAACTTGTTTGAAATGAGACTGTGTGCGGGGAAGAAGCACGAACCTTAAAAGTAGGCTGACGGATAAGGCAGATGGATTGTGATGGGAAGCTTAGGGCAAGCACCCACGGCCAGCAATCTACGAGAGAAGTATGGCTTAGAAATTAATCGATTGTGTGCGGGTTAGAAGCACGAACCCTGGAAGTAGGAGACGGAGAAGAAGCATGAACCCTAGAAGCAAGCGACAAAGAAGGCAAATGAGTTGTGTTGTGGCTGAGGGAGTCGGAGCTTATTGAAATATAAAGGGGATGGGAGAGAGCAAGAGTATTAATGAGTGCTTTTTGTTTTATTTTTTATTCTACAAAATGAAATGAATGATGGTTGTAGATGGTGTGCGTGTATTCCGAGGTGTTATGGGGACACGAGATGTTTGACTCGTCCAGCTGCCTCCCATTATAGTTGTCCAGCTGTGCTGCGTCCGAGCGGAGTTTTTTACGTGCCTATGCTGCCTCACATACTTTTTGCGAGGCACCGTTATACATGCTAAAAAGCATACTCCTGCTTCTGTGTTTTAATTTTTTTAATCACATGTTTAATCAGATATGGTTGGGTGTGTCTTTAGGAGAGGAACGGTGATGATGTTATTAGATGCACGATCGTTGTAGCAGGAGAGGCATGGTCGATACATCGGGGGAGGCAAATTGAGGGGAGGCATGATGGTTCCTAATGAGAGGCACTTTTGTATCTGGAATGGAGTCACGGTTCATGACTCTGTTATTGCAATTTTTTTCAAGTAGTTGTTGACCCAGGGAGCCACTGTTTTTATGTACGTTGGGTTCAGGCGGGAATATCTATGATAGCCCACAATTATTTGTATGTGAGAAGCATGGACACACATACAGATGCAGGTCTGCTGATATCACTGAGGTTTGTCTTTAAAGCAAAGTGGAGGCACGCGTGTGGCTTTTGTGCTGGCCGAACCGTGCTTCTATTTTTTTTTCAGTCCCCGTGTAGTATTTGTACGACAGGGTCATCTTGTTTGCTTCCTCTCATTGTTCTCTCGATCAAAAGATGTGCTGGTGACCGATGGGATGGCTATTTATTGTTAGTATTCATTGTGCTAGATACCATGCTAGAGTCAATCTAGGTGCTCCTCGATTACAGCGTGGCAGTCGTGACTTTTGAAGTGCATGGTTTCACGAGCTGCAGAAGCACAATCGTCCATTCACCGTTTCCTTAGCAATTAAATGGGCGCATGGTAGCTCAGCCGTCTCTCCCCAAAGGTTAAGTAGTGGTCTATTCCTGGAGGTTATCGCGTCTTATTCCCTCCAGAGAAGTGCAGGTAGCTCCTGTCATCCTCGACTCGTACGAGAAGCATAGTCAAACTCCATTGTTGTCTCAGCCTCGGTTCCATGGACGACTTCAGGAACACTACTGAGCGTCTCTCTAGTTGCTGATGGTAATACTAAGCTCGATGTGTTGTACACCAATGAGCCCCACAAGGTGGAGGAGATTCTTACTCTCTATGAGGAATGGCTGCGTGAGGACAGGTACAAGTTTGTTGGTCTTGATCTGGAGTACACACGAGAGGATTATTTTGATCGTAGTAGAAAAGTTGCCGTTATGCAACTGACGATGCGCAAGCATGTTCTTGTTTATCACTTGTGCAAGGCCAGGACGAAGTGCGTTGCTCTGAAGGATTTCCTTCGGAACAAAGGTATAATTTTCGCTAGTGTCGACGTCAGGAACGATAGGGATGTTCTCGCAAATAGTTACCTCAAAATCCCAAGAGAGTGTCACATCGACCTTCAAGAGGAGCTCATGATCAAAGGAGGCAACCTAAGGGATTCAATGGCAGATTTGGCAGGAGGCGTCATAAACAAATCTTACTTGAGTATGAAGTCGTCTTTTCCACAAGGTCTGCATGACTACTGGGAATGGAAGCCGCTTTCCCTTGAACACCTGAAATATGCGGCAATTGTAAGTGAAAATTTCGTCTTTATATTTTTGTTTTATTGCAACAACAATACTTTTTCCCCTTACCGTATATCTTCATTCTCATCCGCTTTTTATTTTAGGATGGGTATGTCAGCTACGAGTCTACCGCCGAGTTCTTTCTATGAAGGACATGATGCATCCTCGTTGTCTTCCCGACCCCGAACGCCGTTGATGCTTTTGAGCAGAACTGCAATTGAGTATAATCGTCCAGGTGGTGTGAGCAGAATGGATTCCTGGAAGACTTTCATTTCTTTTTTTGTATAATTAATGAGTATTTTTAGTTCAATCCTATGGAGTACCGTTTCATGTTATGTGAATATAATTTCTTATGTTTTTTCATGTTACAAGTTCATTGTTGACGTTTGCACGAGTTCATGTATATTTAGAGAACCTGTTGAAGTGGCGCATATGTATTGTTTGGGAGAAGCGCGTTTTGTGTTTGGCTTTTATTCAGTGCCGTTTGATTGTGTTTGTATTGTTGCCTTTTACACGTTTGCACAAGAGAGGCACGTCTGCTAACGTACGAGGCAACATTTTTTTTGCAATCGTACGAGGCAACATTTTAGTTTCGTTTCTTTGTGTGCTTTAGGACCTTGCCTTGAGAATCCATTCATCCGTGTATGTTCAGGCTTCACTTCCGTGGCTTCTTTCCGTCTATGCATGTACATCCGTGAGACACGCCATGTGTGTAACATGCTGGTTTCATACGGCAGTTCCTCTTGACACTACGCATCCGTGCCTTTGCCACCACTCTTTTGTGCGTCCAGGTTGTTTGTACCCGTGCTTCGATAACTATGAGAAGCCGCAATTCCTTGTATGTATACACTGTAATTTGGTGTCTCCTGTACGTGCATTTGTGTGTCTCAAGCGTCATGCTGGCTGTGACTCTACGTGCCTCTAGTGCCAGTCCATGAGGGGACGCATATGTATTGTTTGGAGAAGCGTGTTTTCTGTTTGGCTTATATTCACTGTTGTTTGTTTGTGTTTGTATTGTTGTGTTTTACACATTCGCACAAGAGACGCACGTCTGGTAACGTACGAGGCAATATTTTTGAGTTTCCTATCTTTGTGTTCTTCGGGACCGTTCCTCACGTGACACACGCGATGTCCCTATGTGGTGGTGTCACACGGCAGTTTCTCTTCAGACTACACAACCGTGCCTCTGCCATCACTCTTTTGTGCGTTCAGGTGGTTTGTACCAGTGCCTCGAGAACGCCAATTCGATAGCCGTACCTGTGCGACAAAAGTCGTAATTCCGTGCCTGTATACGCTGTAGTTCTGTGCATCCTGTACCTGCATTCGCTTGTCTCGGGAGACACACTGGCTGTGACTCTACGTGCATGTGGTGCCAGATGCCTGTCCGTGAGGGGATGCGGTGGCTGTGACTCGTCGTGCCCGTGCTTCTACACGTCCTTGCCTCTAGTCACTTAAAAACTGTGGCTCTTTCACTTCTATCATTCATTCGCTGCTTGTATTTGATGTATCCTCATGTGATACACTTCACGTGTCTATGTGTCTGTGGTGTCACATGGCTGTCCCTCTTGAGAGTTTGCAACTGTGCCTCTCGAACAGAGTGTTCTTACCGATGCCTCTGCCACCTCTTTTTTTTCATCCAGATGATTTGTATGCAGAGGATTTGTATCTGTGCCTCGATAATGCCAATTCGAAAACCGTGCTTGTGTCTCGGAGAAGCTGCAATTCCATGTCTGTACGCAGAGGGTGTCTAGTCGTGGCTCGAGAATGTTAATTGCAAGGTTGTATTCGTGCCTTGCCAAGCCGAAGCACGTGCATGTAGAGGTTTCGTTTCCGTGCCTTTGTTGCCTGCATTCACGTGTTTACGGCGAGTTGCTGCCTGTATCTCTACGTGCCTGTGGTGATACCCGTGCCTGTGGAATAGACACGTATGTGTGTCGTGCGCCTGCATACCCGTGCCTGATAGACACATATGTGCGTGTTGTGCCTGCATACCCGGGCCTCACCTGAAACCAGCCTTGACTATCGAGGGACAGATGTTGTGAATCTAGCTAGATGAGGCACAGATGAGTTTTGGCCTTCGGATCTAAGGCGTACGGCTGGCTGTTTGTTTGCTTCATTGGATTCTTCCGTTGGTGGGTTTTTTCAAAGGAGGAATTGATGACCGATGTGCCGGCTGTTCGATGTGACTATTCGGTGTGTCAGTTACCATAAAATAAAGTTAGAGGCTCCTCGATTTCTCCACGGCATCAAATATTTGTGCACAACCGTGACTTTACGAAGTGCATGGTTTTATGAGCTTCAGAAGCACAACCGTCTATTCAGTGTTCCTAGTTCACACGTTAATGCGCATTGTAACTCAAAGGTCCCTCGCCAAGGTTAAATACCAGTCGTGTTTGTGAGGTTTTCACGTCGTATTGTAGCCACAGAACATCAGTCAGTTCCCAGCCTCCTCGCCACTCCCCAACCTTGTCGTAGGGTCTTAGGAATCTCCATTGGCACCTTGCTACTCGTTGCCATGGACGACTTCTTGAATACCACCGAGTACCATTCTATAGTTGCCGATGGTAACACGAAGCTCGACGTGTGGTACACCAACGAGCCTGGTAAGGTGGAGGAGATCATTCGCTTGTACGAGGACTGGTTGCGCGAGGAGAAGCACAAGTTTGTTGGTCTCGGCATGGAGTTCACGCGAAAGGATTTTTACGAGCGTAGAAAAGTCGATGCCATGCATCTGGCTATGCGGAATCATGTTTTGCTCTATCATTTCTGCAGGGCCAGGACGGAGTGCCCTGCCTTGAAGGATTTCCTTGAGAATAGAGGTATAACTTTCTCTAGTGTGGGCGTCAGGAATATTAGAGATGATCTTTTTCAAGATTTCATCAGAATTCCAGAAGGGTACCATATCGACATCCAAGAGAAGTTTATGATCAAAGGCGGCAAAGAAAGGGACTCCATAGAGGACTTAGCAGGAGCCATCATTGACGAATCTTATTCGAAGCTGGAGTCATCTTTTCCAGAACTTCTTCGTCACTACTGGGATTGGAAGCCACTTAGATTTGATCACCTGAAATATGGAGCTACTGTAAGTGAAGATTTCATTTTCGTTAGTTTTTGCCTTTGTTGCTAGAACAATACTTGTTTTTTTGTATATTCATGTTTTAATTTGATTTTCCTTTAGGAAGGGTACTAGCACATATGCCCGTGCGTTGCAACAGGGAAAATTGATGTTTTGCACAAGCATAATGTCCCACAGCATCGGATTCATTATGAAGAACATGTTGCAACACAGCATCGTCCTTCTACAAAATGAACATAAAAAAATACGTCACAATTTAGTCCCACTGATTTCATTTAAATACAATTTTCTTTGTGGGGCGTAATGTCCCACTGATTTCATTTAAATACAATCCTTTTTAATGGCATTTAAGTATGATCCTTTCATTAATTACCATGAAGTCCTCGCCCGTTTTAGTCGGGAATCAAATCCTTCCTTTTCTAATTTAGTAGACCCAACACATTAAGGCCTATAAATCTTTTCTTTTAATAATCCTACCTTTTTGCCTCAAATCCTTCATCTAGAATTTATTAAGACCACCATCTTTCTAATAGTTATTCCACCGATTTACCCATAATCCTTTCTTTAATTAGCCACATTCGTTTACATGTTATATTTAAGCCCACAATCCTTCCTTTATTAGCTCATTCGCTTAATTAGCTCTCCCTAAACATGAGCCTTGGACCTCACCCTTCCCCATCTACAGGAACGAAGGGCGATTTGTGCGAACCCCGGGCTCTCCACCTCGCCGTTGCCGAATCGGCGGCTCCCTCGCCCTCCGTCAGACGCTCCGGCGGCGGGAGGACGGGGGAGGCTCGATTTGCAGTGTGTACATAGTGTAGGAGTGCCTAGGGAGCCAGCCGGTGGCGTCGTGGAGGTGGCGGTGCGACTGGATCGGCCTTTTGCAGGTGTTGGTCTCCCCTTCGATGGCAAAGTTCCGATGGAGCTCCGCGGTGGACCAGCTCCTTTCTTCGTGCTCGCTGCTCGGTGGAGAGGCCGTGCACGATTCCCCCATGCCAGAGATCGAGGGATGGCGATTCCGGCGGTTGAAGATCTGGAGAAGGAAGGCGATGTTGAGCGGTGCAGCAACGACGACGGCCATGGGTGTAGGTCCTCAGGGACCGTTGATCGGAGACTTCCCGTTTCGCCCGGGGGCTGCTTCAATCCAAGGCGTCAGCGAGCAGCAGTGAATGGCGCGTCACCGGCTCGTCCACGGCGCCGGCGTAGTCGGGTTGCAGAGGGGCGTGGTTTTAATTTCCTTTTCTGTGTGGACCTTTCAGTAATTTGGCCATTTTAATATCAACTCCTTTTCTTGCAAAAAAAATAAACATGATGACTGTCACTCGTATATTTAGAGTGAGTTGGGATTAGTAAATATGAAAGGTGCATAAGTCTTTGGTTGTTACATCTAAGAGATAGACACGAGATCTTGTGTTCAGTTCGTTGATTTATTTTGACCCAATTATTTTTCGTGGTCTCTCTATGAAAGCCCATAAAAGGCCCATCAACATACAAGTAACTGGCCCAGATCGCATAACGCGTGTAAACCAAACGTAAAGGACTAAACCAAACCAAGAATACCTATTCCCTTTAATAGTAGGTATAGATGTGAGCTATGAGCTATACCGCCGGTTTCTGTCGATGAGGGACATCCTGCATCGTCGTTGTCTTCCTGATCTCAGATGGCGAGGTCGTTTCTGAGGAGTAGTCCAGGTGGAAGTGCTTGCATGATGGATTGTGTGATGAATTGGTTATTTGGTAGTTATTGTATGGGGTAGTATTACATAGACTGATGAATTTGCAATTGTGGTTGTTTTATTTTGAACTGGATGGAGTTGACTAGTTTAGAAATTTAAGTTTATTTTCGTTCCATTTTGTTTTCCTTGATTGGGTGCCTTCAAGAATATTTTCCTCTATGATTTGTTGCTATGAGTTGGTATAAGATGAGATGTATTAAGAGGAGCACTCAGATGTGCACTCTCGTGATTCTAGGCAGCGCAGAGTCGTTTGTTCAGGGAGGCATTGTTTTTGTTTTAGGCAAGGCACGCTCTAGTCTTATTAGTTTGCTAGCTTCTTCACTGACAGGTAGGGGCTTTACTTTTCCTTTGTGTTTGTACTGTGTTTGGCACGGTTGTTTTTATATTGAATATATGGTTGTGGTTGTGTGTTTGAAATGGTTTTATGCAGAGCTTGAGTGTGTTTAAGATTCTTCAGATTTTCTCAGTTTGATGTCTGTTTCAATATATGTTGTCTGTTTCAGTATATGTTCTCTGTCTTAGGCATGGTAATCCAGTTTGATACTTGCTGTGGGAGTATTGTGTTATCAACGGTTGTGTTTCTGTCTTTCTATTACTGTGGTGGTACTTTATTTTGAAAGGCATGGCCGTGAAGGCATTGGATGCACGTATGTTTGGTAGAGGCGTTATCTTTCCTTTCGGTATTAAATTTGGAGAGGCACTGCGTTATGTTAGTATGAGTCACTGTCATGGTTGTATGTTCTGTAATATGTTCTAGTTATTCTGTTAGTGAAGTCACGACTATTTAGTTAGTGGAGGCATGTGCTATGTTATGTTGAGTCAGAGTTCTGTCTGTTGTTCGCAAATGCTTTCTCTTACACGTTCGCTCGGAGAGGCACGTCTACGATGTTACTCAAAGGCATGGTCGTGCCCTTCTTTCGAAACGTTTTCTTTCACTTATTTGCTGAGAGAGACTCGTCATTGAAACTTGTGAGGTCACGGACCTTTTACAGTTGAAGTCATGGTCGTTCTTCTGTTTTGGTATTTTTTTAGTTTAGTCGTCTATCACAGAGGATGGTTCTTATTTTGTTAACTTGAGTCACGGTCGTGTTTCCATGACTCATTTGGCTTGGGGAGGGACCGGTGTTAAGCTATAGAGAGGGGACGGTCCTGTGTTAACTGGTGGCGCACTTGTGTGTGTCAGCTTAGTTGTCCGTGGTTAGAGAGGCACGTTCTATGTGGACAAGTGGCATGACAGTGCCTCTGTGATCCGGATTACTGGAGGTGAGTCATTTAGCTCCTTCGTCAGATGCTTACGTATTGATAGTGTTTTTCCTCTGTGTTTCAATTGTTTCTTTTATTATGTCTTATTGAAGTGAGTGGTGTTCTAGTGCAAGGAAGTGATGTGTTGAATATCATGTTTAGAACTTTTGAAAAAAAATACGATTTCTTATTTGTAAATGTTTGCTGTTCAGGAATTTAAGACTTGACCATTTGAACGCACAACTGTGTTTAACAGTATCCATAGCAGATATCTTGGACGGACACAAAAATAGGTGAAACATTGTTGTGATTACATGAGTCGATATGGCTAGCTGAAACAATGTTCGGATGGCTCTAGCTAAATTAAGGCTAATTTAAGCAGTATTCATCTTCTTCCAACTCTTCTTCTTTCGCGCCGGATATTGTACTTGTCGAGGACGATGCTCAGTGCCTCAAATATATGTCCTGTGTTGTGGTTGGATGTTATCATTTTGTAAGTTAGTTGTTCTCTCATCGGTTTCACATGGATCTGCAAACACATAACTGTGCAAATTAATAAAATTTATTGCAAAACTTAATGTTCAGCTGGCTTGGATGAACGTATGTTGATGTGTTGTCAATGAGACTGAACTTACATTATTGATAAAAAATGAATTATTATTCATATTAATGAGCGGCATCAAATGCATGGTGTAAATAGCACTGTCATCCCTGAAAATTGAGAGCATTAATGTCTGTGATTAGATGGTGAACAGTAGTTATGGGATGTGTAGTGGAACAAAAAGATGCATGGTTTAAATGAGGTAGAGCTACAGATAAAAGAAACTTACTCTCTGTCTGAGTTACATACACTCTGCACAGGTTTGACATGAAAGGAGGCCATGGTGTGAGGATAGTTGTTGTAAGAAGAATGGTAAGCTCTCTTGAAGTTTTCGATGACAATGTCCGAGTGTTCCTTTATACCGTCGCAATTGATATAAGGACATAGAATTTCGAAGCGACGCATTGCAAGATTCACGATGATGAGGTAGATAAAATGTGGATCGTTTCTCACAGGTATTAAGACCTAAAACAATTGACAGGGAATAATATCATTGTAACAAGAAAAGCTTGTAGAATCAAAGACGAACACTGGGCAGATAGAGTGAGAGGGTGAACTCACGATGTTACATTTGTTGGGCAGTCTGTATTCAATAGTTTTTTCCACAATCTGTTCCTTGAGTAGTTCTGTGCTTGCTCCTAGAACTTTAAATTTATCCTGCAGAAAATTGTAGCTGTGTCACTCAATGTGGTAGTAGTAGTAACTGTGGTTTGTTATTATTATTTATGAGAAGGAAGAACTTACAGAAGCGTCCATGTACATTATATGCTTGTGCACAAATGCTGGCGTTGCGTAGAATTGTTCTTCCATCAGCAACGCTGAGTAAGCATCGACCACAAATGAGTGGATATATCCGTATACCTTCATTGACAAACCTAAAGTTCGATGATCGGCCCAACGTCGATCGACGGAGAATATCCTCTTGCTGTGAAAAAGCAAATGAATTTTAAATCGTAAGATTTTCTTTTTAAAGATAAGATGAAACGATTAGCATTATTAAACGATGGTACCAAAACTTTACTGTAACAGGAACAATGAATTCATTACCTTTCATTTTGCTTGGCACCTGGCGTATTGTCGATGATTGTTTCATACACTTCTTTCTCCTCGTTTGTGGAATCTCTTATTTCCAAAAGTTGGCAGTGATCTTGATGGTCATTCCCTTGGTCAGTGAATCGAGTCTGTTCTAGCTCAGAATGATGTTGGTGAGGCTGGAAGACATGACCACCGGAGTTCAATTGACCATTACTAATTTGCAAATGACCCTCATTATGATTATTGTTTCTTTGGAACATTAGGCGTTGTGGCTGGTGCTGCATGCGCAGTTCTAATGTTCTGACTGTTGGATTACCGGTTGAGCTTGAAGGAATATCTATTGGAAAATCCTGGAGAGTATGGCCAGAATACTGCATGCTGTTGAACTGTTGTTGCAAGGCACTGTAAGTTTTCCCATTAGACCCGCCTCTGTGTGGTTGCTGATTGTTCTGCTCTTGAGGTTGGCGTTGTTGGCACCGTGTAGTGCTGTTATTCTGAGCATCATTGTGTTGGGGGTAGTGGGCATCACGGATAGTGGGTTGTTGCTGGTACTGCTTGAGACTTTGGTTGTTCCACGCATATGGTGAGCGCTGGCTTTTGTTTGAACCGTCGTTATTCTGAGCACCAGGATGTCGGTAGAAGTGGTTTTTGATACTAGGAGCTGGTTGGTTGTAGTGTTGGGACAAGGGAGTTGCTAGTAAACTTTGGGACAAGACAGTTTGAGTTAAACCTGTAGAGTATGACGTATCAAAGACCTGTGTGGGGGTGGCTACCGCCTGACATTGATCCTGATCTGCTGGGTATAGGTGGCTCTGGATAGTTAGAAAGGGAAGATCTAGCTGACGAGCTTGAATTATTGGCCAAGTGTGAGACAGTATCAGCTTGTCATTGTTGTGATGCTACTTGGTTATGAAAGGGTTGTTTCTTTTTTTGTTCAATGACTCTGTCAAGTTGTTCATAGATAGATGGGCCAGACCATATTTGATCATCATCAATGAATCCACAATTAAGGAGGCTTCTGTGGTTGTCAGCTTGTAAAGACTGGTTGTTTGCAATTTCTGTTGAATTATGTGGAGGCTCCAGTATCCTAACTCTTTTCATAGGAGGCGTTGTACTCTTGTTACCTGGATCTTCTGACTGCTTTAAGGACCTCTTGTGAGGTGCCATTTGTGGTTCCGGTTCTGGCGGATGTGCGCTTGTGGTAATAGGGACGCTGTCTGTGGGATCAATAGGTGGTTGCTTCGTACACTGTTCATGTTCTTCTGCAATGTTATTGTCTTCTGCATTGACAAATGGTGCAGCAACCAGTGGGGCATCACTAGTGGATGGAATTGCTTTTCCCGTGTCCAGTACTAAGCTAGAACCACTGGCAGAATCACTGGGGACTTGTACTGTAGGAGGAAGGGAGGAAGTAGCTCTTGTGCGTTCTGTTTCAGCAATGTTCTTCTCGTCACTCAAAGTTGAAACAAGATGGACCTTATCTTCCTATAGCGAAGAAGAACGTTGTACAGTGACATTGTTTGATTTTTGTGCAGGCTGGGATACAATGAGGCTTTTTGTGTTGGTTGAAAAGTTGTTGTGAGCGCTGTTAGAACCGCTGGACCATGCAGTAGTTGGTGACGTTTTCCCAACATGATAAACAGGTTCTCCAAGTGATCTGCTGGGATTGGATCAGTCAGTAATTGTTTGTCAACCGCAGAGTGCGAGGCTGATGTTTCTGTTGCAGTAGGTTTTGCTGTTTCCTCCAAGAGTTTTTCTAGTGGGTTTGTCAGAGAGTTGTGGTCTGCGGATCCTCCAGCAGATTTTTGGGTTTCAATCGGTACCGAACACTCAGATGAATTTGCACTTGTCATTATAATTGCCCCGCTCTCGAGCATCTTGGTTGTTGACATGAAGGGCTCATGGACCGGCAAGCCATCAAGGCAGTTGTGCAGATGGTTATGAACCTTGTCCAGATGAATCTTGGCTTGTTCATCAATGTCCTCTTTGTTGTGGTCGATCTTGTTCACTTTCAGTAGCAACTTAATCTGGGTTGATGATTTTAGGTGTGAAGATAGACGAATTTGGGATTGCTCTTTTTTGTACGGATTCTGGGATTCTGGGTCAGGGGTATCGCAGCAACCCTTTAAATTTTCCAGGGAGTATGATGTGGCGTGAAGGACACTGGTTGAGCCACTGCTGGAAGAACTTTGACTGCTTGTCGTGCTAGAACTTGGAAGCGTAGAATATGTTGAAGGGAGCGATGAAAAAGTTTCTTTTTCATTTGAGTTGTCCTGTTGCAAGTTACAATAAACGCCCTGGTCTCTGGTCTTGGTTTCTTTTGCACTAAGATCCCTACCAAGTGAAAGGAGCTTCTCCAATTTCTGCTCGAGAACTGGTTGAAACCGCGAGAAAAGTTCTGTGTACATTTCATTCATAACTTTGGCAATTTTCATCTTGGCCTGAAATTGAAAGAAAAACCATCAGATATTATTAACACTGAGAATGAAAAGAAGTTATTAATACCGAAAATGAAAAATATCTTGTGAACTACTGTACTTTGTGTCAGTAATTGCAGAAAGGGCATGGAATAATGTGCGCAGAAGGACACATGGTGTGCTGCGGGAAGCGCGGCTAACAAAGTCCATGAATCATGGTGAACACATTCCTTGAAAGAGCACAGTCGACCTATCTTACGAAGCATGGTTGATCTCCCATCGTAGGGAAGCACTGTTACAATTAACACAAAGGCACAACTGACGTACTATAGGAAGCACTTCTTTGTTTAACACAAAGGCACAATTAACGTATTATAGGAAGCAATTGTAGTTTTAACACAAAAAGCACGGATAACGTACTATAGGGAGCACTTCTATATTTAATACAAAGGCACAATTAACGCTCTATAGGAAGTACCTGTATTTTTAACAGAAAAGCACAGGTAACGTATTATAGGGAGCACTTCTATATTTAACGCAAAGGCACAACTAACGTATTATATGAAGCACTTCTAGTTTTAACACAAAATTACAGCTAACGTACTATAGGAAGCACTGTTAGTTTTAACGCAAAAGCACGGGTAACGTATTATATGAAAGCACTTCTTGTTTTAACACAAAAGCACAGCTAACGTACTATACGAAGCACTGTTAGTTTTAACGCAAAGGCATGGCTAACGTATTATAGGAAGCACTTCTAGTTTTGACACCAAAACACAGCTAACGTACTATAGGAGGCACTTGTATATCTAACACAAATGTGCAGTTAATGTAGTATAGGAAGCATTTTTATATTTAACACAAAAGCACGGTTAACGTATTATAGGAAGCAGTTCTGGTTTTAACTCAAAAGCACGGATAACGTCCTATGGGAAGCACTTGTGGTTTTAACACAAAGGCATGGATAACGTCCTATAGGAAGCACTTTTATATTTAACACAAAAGCACAACTAACGTAGTATAGCACTTCTATATCTAACACAAAAGGGCAGCTAACGTCCTATAGGAAGCACTTCTGGTTTTAACACAAATGCGCAGTTAACATAGTATAGGAAGCACTTTTATATTTAACACAAAAAGCACAGCTAACGTACTATAGGAATCACTTCTGTTTTTAACACAAAAGCACAACTAACGTATTATAGAAAGCACTTCTATATTTAACACAAAAGTACGGCTAACATCCTATAGGAAGCACTTCTGGTTTTAACATAAAGGCACAACTAAGGTACTATAGGAAGCACTTTTATATTTAACACAAAAGCACAGCTAACGTACTATAGGAAGCACTTCTGTTTTTAACACAGAAGCACAACTAACGTCCTATAGGAAGCACTTCTGGTTTTAACACAAAAGCACAACTAACGTAGTATATGAAACTATCTGGATGAACACAATAGGACATGTATCTGTTTCGTAAAAACTTAGGGAACATCATTTCAAACATAAAATCATGTGCAGAAGCAGGAAATCACTTACGGAACAAAGTTTTTCTTGAGGCACAAATTCTTCTATGTATGCTTCTAGTCTGGGACTCATTTGGAAAAATGGCGCCTGAAAGCCAGGTGGTGGTTGGAAAGGTGTGCGCCTAATGTCTTTCAGCTATCATGTGGAAGGAAAAAATTACAGTCAAGTCAAGTTAATATATGGCAGCTAAGTCATTATGTTGAGTCGAAAAGTTCGCCAAATGAAAATGATGAAAAGTTGACTCACCGTGTGTTTCCCAAAAATTCCGTCCTCCGTTGACAGGCTGTCTATGTTAGCATAATTCTTAATGGCCTCTGTGTCCCACATGACAAGTCTTGCAGGAGTGTCAGGTTCCAGGTCCATAATCTTCGTATCCAGGTACTCAAAATACATTATCTGCAAGTGAGGAAGAGGTAAAATTTAATCATGTTCTTGTAGCTGCTTGTGGGTATAAAGAAGTGTACAAGTGAGTGAACGAACCACTGGTATCAGGAGGCAGCCACACAGGGCGCCTGCGAATCCTTTGTCATTGAAGGTCTGGAGTGATGTCACCAGTTTCTCTGTGGCAGCATTGGACCTATCACATGATGATATGTTACTTGCTGGTCCTTCTAGAGCGGCTAAATAGTCGGGGCTAACGCAATCATATGTCATTGGGCATAGAAATACCGCTGTTGCAAACATCACAAAAACCCGTTGAAACACTTCTCCTGTCAGCTCTGGGGTTATGAGATCAGTTAACTCTCTGATGTTTGGAGCATGCCCAACACACCGAGTTTCAGACTTAACCTGACATCTGAAAGCTTCTGAGCATTTTCTAGGGATAATGTGCCCGCCCAGTGGAATTCCTATGATCCGGTGCATGGTGTACGAGTTGATAAGGAATCTGTATCCACTAGGCAGTATGAAACACCTTGAAGGGTAATCAAAATAGCGGACAAGCCAGAACAAAACACATTGGAAGCTCGCGACAACACAGATCTAGTAGGTACCCAAAACCAATATCTCTGACTAGCTGTTTTTGTGGTTCTGTTAGCTTTTCACAGACAGAAATGAATTTCTGGAAGCTAAGTTTTGTGCTGAATTCTTCTTCGTATTCACCCATTGCAGCAGCTCTGCAGACAGAGATAAGAAATTACCTTTAGCAAATTTATTGTTGAACCACATGCTTTTTCTGGCAGAAGCTTACATATAAACACCGAGTCGGCAAAACAGAGATAAATATTTAAGCCGTGATTAAAAATGCAGCTAGAAATGAGATGTATTGATTTCCAAAGAAATTTCAACGACACACGCGAGATGCATGATAAAAAAACACCTACTTCGAGGCAGCAAGCTGCTTCTTTGTCCTATACTCCTCAACAAGCTTTTTGTGCGTTGCATGTTTTAACTCGATCCTTAGTCTCTCTGTCTCTAGTTGGTCATGAACCATGAAATCTTGGGTGACAATCTCCGTGCCATCGACAGACTGAGACTGAGTCTCCGACAGCTGTGGGGTGGAATCCATCTCATCGAACTCTACATAAGAGGTCACGAGACGTCATTGTTATCAGGTCAGCTATGTAAGACAGTTGTTAGCAGTCCATGTGAGACTATTATCAACAGACTGGTTAGCTAAGATGGGTTCTAACTCCGAGTTAGTAACTGCTTTGCAAAAACGGACGTAAATCCTTTGGATCTCTGCTATAGATTGCGGATCTATACAAATAATTTGACCTGTCTCTAGTTGGTTAGCTAAAACGAGTGCTTAAGTTTTGCATGGCTGGAGATATAACTCAAGTTAGCAAAACCACGGCGCAAGCATGCAGTTTGCATGGTTAAAGTGAGGTTAGATGAGTCCTAATTTTAAATCCATAACCCCTCTGCTGTTAAGACGACGCAACAGTTTGAGCACGGACCAGCTGAAGATAATTGGATGCGAAACCGATATTCAAATCGCGCCCCACCTGCTGTGTTGCGCACATGCAGTGTGTACACAGCCCCCGGAATTGCTAGCACCGGTATTTTTTTGTTCAAACGTTGAATCAGTGGCATAATCATGGTGAGAATGCAATGGATTACCTGAACAGGAGATCCATGGCCAGTGAGATGAAGGAGACCGATAATTTTTCAGTGACGAGCGAACTCTGCGGAGGGATCAGGATTGGCTTTCCTTTGGAGAGCTCGCCTGTCGCCACCGATGCTAGATGGAGAGAGATCTGGAACTCATCTTTGGACGACCCCACAAGTTAGTCAAATACTTGGAGGAACTATTTGAGAGCCCACATGTCAGTATGAGCTTGAAGTCCACCTACCACATTTTCACACCTTAGATGGAGGTACTCCTCGTAGGACTCATATAAGGCCGACCCCACAAGTTAGTGAGAGACTTAGAGGAATTAGTAACTGAGAGCCCACTTGTCAGTGTCGTGGACGGTCAAGTGAAGTCGACCTACCACATCTCGTCACGCCCAAAAAACATGCCCATCTCTCATGCGTCGCAAAACTCACCCCACCTATCAGGTTATTCTTCTCCTGCACGCAAAAAACGAAGTAGCCTCTCTCTTTCTTTCTCTCCCTCCCTCTCTCTTTCTCTTTTCTCTCTCTCCGAGATTCAAAATCATTGAAGGGGATCCCTCCACAATTTAGAAAGGTGTGACTTCCGAACAATCAGCGCATAAGATTCGGCAATCAAAGGTTAGTAAAAAATTTATCAACGCACCTTTTGCGTGGCAATTCCTGATACACGAGATTCAATTCGTTGATGAATTTGTTGTGGTCGGGATTCATACAATAAAACTGTTTAGTTTTACACTGTAGCTTTGATTTTAATTTGTTTTTTGTTTTGTATCCTCTCGTCCTTGTAATACGAGATGGTTACTTTTGTTAGGTTTCATGGTTATCTTTGTGTTAAGTGTTGCACAAGCAAATTAGCATGAGAGGATCTCACTTTGGTTGAGGTTGTAGTTTAATGAAAAATTAATATATTAATATATTTATATTTGTTAATTACATAGAACTAAAAATATATCTCTGTTGATAACGACTTCAAAAAGTTTTAACACTGATACTACAGGTTTATAACCTTTATGTTTTTTATGTCTCTTTTTCAAGGCAGATGTTCAGGAGTGCGTCATCTGGTCAGGACAACAGGGACGGTCGGTATTTGAACGACATCGGCAAGGATTATGGGAGGCAGGTAATAGTAAGGCAGTTGAACATTAGTGTTTGGTCTTTTATTCCTAGGACGTTTGCTGTCATGGTGTCACCACTGAGAACACCAAATAGTAGATCATTAACAACAACAAAAATGATTTATATATCCTGGATGAATGCTGTAATATCTGTTTATCATGTGCATCTACTTTACAGTTGAGTATCGAGAGGTGGAAGAAAAAAAATTACTACAAAACGAGAAGAAGATCAAGGATGCAGATGCTTTCAAACACGCACATGCCATGCGGGCTGGAATAATTGGAGTCAAGAGTGAGATACAAGTTCTTGGCAAACGCCCCAACCAGGAGCATGGTGTGCAACAGACACCTGCCAAGAGGAGCATTCTAAGCAGCATAGACTCCTCTAAGCAGATTGTCCAGGTAACGACGAAAATTTCAAACGCTGGTTTTAACGTATGTGGAAGTTTTACTCGCACATGCCTCTAATTATTTTTTGGTTTGAAGACCCAGATGCCCACAAAGGTGTAGAGCGGGTGTTGTGACGGCCCAGCATTTGTAGGCGGTCATAATGAAAAGGTGCAGGGTAACAGAATTTCCTTTGATGCAAGTAGAAGGATCATTGGCAACAAAAGCATTGGTGTTCAAGGATTCGGTACGGTTTGCACAAGCAAGAAGAGCCTAACGACAAAATCAAACATAGGAGCAATAAGCTCTACCATACAGCAGAATCAGAAAGCAATACAGGTGACAACATATACGAACGTGCAACAACATTTAAAGCAAATGTATATTTTTTTGTGAGCAATTTTTTCTTTGTTTTCGTCTGGTATATTTAAATTGCAGTATCTTCCACACGAGGTGTACGAGGAAGGAAGCAAGTATCGCGGTAGTCCACGAATTGACGAAAACATAAGGCAAGGTCCTTTGAAAGGATCACCTGTGGCGTTCAACATGAGGGGTCTTTCCAAAGGATCTCTGATGGCATTCAAAATCGTCAGCGAAATCACCAATGCACGGAGGTTGTCACCAAGATTTGCTGGACAAGAGAGGCATGGGAAAACAAAGGTGACGTCGGAACTATGCTTTTTCAATTCAACACACAAACATTTTTATGGGAGAACAGGGTAATGTGGAAAACAGGAGGACGGCTATCTGTCTTGTACGGCTGTATGTGCAGTTGTTATTTTATATAGGTTGTTGTTGTGCGTCTCCGGTTGTATGGTGTAAACAGAAGCACATCTGTGCCTCTTTGTGCAGATGTGTGTGTAGCATGGTCACATTCGTGATGTGAATAGTGCCTCTGGTGTACTGCTTATACTCGGTGAAGAGGTACGGGTCTAGTTTTGGTATACCAGATGAGCTCTGATGAGTCATATAAATCTTTTGTTTAGAAATTAAAAAAATGCATATGCTGCTCTGGATATCTAATTTTGTTTCTTGCCATGTGTTCAGGATTTGGCAGAGGGGATAACCGATGAGGGGAAGAAATGTCATAGTTCTCCATCCATTTCGAAGGAAATGCAACGTTCACAGTAGCAAGTAGCATACAACGCCAGCACGGATTGCATGGTAGAAGTAGCACAGTCCCTTGGTTGCTCGAGTGCCGGAGAAACAGGGAGTAGCATTGCACAATCCAACATTGGAGAGGCAGACTCATTTATGGATTTGGCCATGGCATGCAGAAACGATTCTGCTGCGTGTGACAAACAACAGAGCAGCAGCAGCTCCGTTGTAAGTGGCCTATGGCTGGTGATGAGATTTATGTCGTCAGAAGTGAATGCAACCAGACGAACGAAGACACGGTAGACAACATCATCATGGCACCGCCGACCATTTTAGAGAAAGAAATGGATGACATGTTTAAAGATTTCATATACCCAACGATTCAGGAGGTCACCGAAGCGGTCGAACCAGAAGGTGGTATGGTATTCGGATCATTGGATGAGTGCTTTTTATTTTTCTGCAGATATGCTAGAAAGGTTGGGTTTGCTGCCAAGCGATCAATGAGCAGAAGATCGACATATGATCAACAGCTTGACAAGCAGGTTTTTCAGTGCACCAAGGAAGGGCAGAATAAAACAACCGAGAGACATGTTAAGGAGAGAAGGAGCAACTGCTTGATCCGGACAAGCTGCCCAGTCCAAATAACAGCCAAGAGGGATACAGATAGGAGGCAATGGTATCTGAAGAATGTGCGTCTAGAGCACAACCACGAGCTTCACCCATCTGATTGGATGCTGAAGTTCATGAGATGCTATAAGAAGATGACACCTCAGGAGAAATTCTATATACAAGTGCTGCAGAAGGCGAGGTTAGAACCAAGGAAGGTTATGCAGATTTTTGCTTCCATGGGGAAATCGAGGAGAGAAATTATGTTCGACACGATTGACATAAGCAACGTTGCATGCCGAGACAGGGCTGGAGAGTGTGGCACTGATATCGCAGACACCATGAAACTGTTTGCTGATATGCAGAGGCGGAGGTCGGGATTCCACCATGTGGAAGAGACAGAAAACAATGTAGTGTGCAGCCTGTTCTGGACAGACTCCTTGTGTAAGATGAATTATGATCTATATGGAAATTTTGTGTCTTTTGACACCACATTCTCTACGAATATATATGGCTTGCCATTTGCACCAATTATAGGTGTCGACAACCACGGGTCGACCGTCCTATTTGGAGTAGGCCTTTTGAAGGATGAGAAAATAGGGTCATTCAAGTGGATCCTAAGCATGTTTGTCGAGGCAATGGGAGGTAAAGGGCCAAAATACATAATTACAGACCAGGACCAGGCGATGAAGGCTGCAATAAAGGAAGCTCTTCCGAGGACGAGGCACATGTTCTGCTGGTGGCATATTAGGAAGAACCTGAAGGAAAATAATGCAGCAGTGTTTGCGCAGCACCCAGGGATGTCTGATGATATATTTCGAATCGTCAAAAACTCACTAGATCAAGACGAGTTTGAGCGTGCCTGGAAAGCAGCAATTTCTCTGCACAAGGCGAAGGCAACAAACATCTGAACACGCTATGGGAACTCCGAAATTTTTGGGTGCCGGCCTACTTCAAGGATTGTTTCTATCCTTTCTCGTCAACAACCACTCGCAGTGAGAGTACGAATTCGATGTGGAAGGATTACGTCGACCACAAGGACACTATAAAAAGGTTTGTTGTTGCGTATCACACGATTCAGCAAAATTGCCTCGCCACGCTTGACAAGAAAAGATACCGAACAGAAGAGAAGGCGCCATCACTGGAGACGGGTTTTCCGATTGAAAGACAAGCAAGTCAAGTATACACGAATGAAATTTTCAGGAAATTCCAGTTGGAGCTACGGAACCGGACTTACTTCAAGTGCTCTGATCTGGAAAAGGGGAGGCAGTATTTTTTAAAAAGGATTATTGATCCTGGAGATAAAGTGTGGAGACCTTATCCCGGAGAGGAATTTGACAGGTCTGAGTTCAGGGTAGACGTGGATGAGCAAAAAGAAATATACAGTTGCAGCTGCAAGAAAATGAGTAGGGATGGCATTCAGTGCTGCCATGTGCTTAAGGTGATGGACCAAACAGGCATGATCGATCAACTTCCAAAATCCTTTGTCATCCCTAGATGGACCAGGAATCTATCAGAGAGTGTGAAAGTTCTGTCTACAAGTCAAGGTGATAGCATGACCATACAAGACGATGTAACTATGAGATTCGGCCCCGCTTACGCTGAGTTGTTGGATATCTGTTCAAATGCATGTCGAAAAGAGGAGGCATACCGTGTGCTGCGTGAGTGTACGGTAGATATGAAAATAAAAGTCATGGCGGCACTTGCCGAGGAACCAGACACATGCATTCTTGTCTTAACTCTCAAGAACCCTCCCATGAGTGGCTCAAAGGGTACGAAAAAAGAAGATCGAATCAAAGCTGGTTCTGAGAAGAAAGGAAAAGGCTACAAAGCCGCAACCAAGTGCGGCCGTTGCCGAGAAAAGGGTCACAGGAAAACAAACTGTCCGGATAACCCAGAAGTGCAGGAGAGGATGAGGATTGAAGAGGAAAAGAGGAAATCACAGCAGGAGAAGAGGGCAAGGTCAATGAAATGGCCGACAACACCGACAACACCATCGAGGACATCAAACGGCTCAGGAAAATGCACTCCAAGCCCAGGAGGAAGACGTCAGACACCAGCAATTCCAACGACCCCACTGACAGCAGGGAGCATTTACCAAAGTCTTGCATCTACGCCAGAATCAAACATCACAAAAGCCAGGCACACAGAATGCATGCAGGGAAGCCCGAGATAAGGCACAGAATCTGCGCAGTCCATTTTCAGAAAGGAAAGGTCTGAGTGGAGACTTTTTGGTACCGGAGAACAGTACGAATAAAAAAATTAAAAGGTAGTAATGCAGCTTAAACATGACGTGAGAAAAAAATAGTGATGATCGCAATCTTTCGCTTTGTTTTTATGTATGAATATTAGTTTTACAGGTAAATAGGTTGAATAGCTACGCAGAAGGGTGGGTTTGCACAAGGGTCGAGAAGGAAGAATGGATTGTTGAACATTCAAAAACAAGGCCGCACGTGGAGAGATGAAATAGAAAGAAATTGGTGGGGATTGTTTATTTTCTTGTGTTGTGGTTATAAGAACGGGTTATAAGTTAATTTGCTGCAGTTATAGAAACAAAACCAATTTAAATAAGAACGCCTTTTGATTCTTTATGTATTTTTTACTCGGCGGACGAAAATATCAGAGGCACAGGTTTCCTTGTTATTTTCCGCAGCCGCGTCGGTTTCTGAACGTGGATGTTGTAGGCATACAAGCTTGCTTCTCTGCTGCGTGACAGAGAGATAAAATTAACCTAAGGGCACATGCAGCCATGGCCATGCCACCGGTGAGTGTTCAACCGTGACTCTCACGGTTGCATGGTCACGCCCGCCGTTATGGAACGAAAATGTTTTTAAGCACAAAATCTCGGTCGTGCTTCTGGGGCTGCATAACCGTGGCTTTCGTGGTAACTGTGCCTCGCCTGTTCTAACGCATGTTCTTTCTGTTATGAATGCATGACTGTAAGTAGTTCAAATAACCGTGCTTGCGATGTGTGTCCAACCGTGCCTCATGTGCCTTCATGCGGTGCTTCTGTGATGCAAAGATTTCAAACACAACGGGTCACGGTTGTGGTTGCATTTCTGTTTTACAAATGGATATAGTGCCTGGCAGTAGGTTCACAGCGTTTGCTGTTGCTACTAAGGCACGTGGAATCATGGCCGTGCCTGTGGGTGGCATGTAGAACAGTGCTTTACAATGCCGAAGGCAGAACCGTGTGTCTCGTTCTTGAAAAGCCGTGGTTCTGCCATCACTTCATTCACTTGGTTTGGTTCGCGTTTTAGCAGAATCATCTGCAAAGCAGAGGCACGGCCTTGAATCTTCTAGTGACTTAATTGTAACACACACGTTGGGTTTCCGCAATTAACGCACGAATGTGACTCCACGTAAAACACAAGCATGCCTCCCTGAGGAGCTTTACCTTGCCACTCCTGGTTATAGATCAACGGATGCATTTGGAGCACAAAGAGACACAAAGGTGACCTCTGACTTGAAACACTAACACACTTGACGGTTCGTGCATTTGAGTTAAAATCTTACAAAGAAAACAATTGTAACACGGACAGTCGCCCAATTCTATTAGGTCTCCGTAATAATCGCACAATCGTGACTCTGGGTAATAATAAACCATGCCTCTCCACCGACTCATTGTGAATACAATTAGAAAACCTCTATGCGTGAGTCTATGTAATTAGAAGACCTTTGAGGGTTGTATGCCTGTGCTTGTGACCCTTGACACTACAACACAGAGTAAACGCCCGTGCCTCTATGCTGTATGCACGTGCTTATGCTCGTACAAGGAAATACGCTTTTAAAAACAGGGTCTCTCGTATAGCCCATTACGTGCCTCACAGAGTAAACACCCGTGGCTGTGCGTAAGACTAAGGTTATAGTGACTCTATGTAATACCACAGACCATGCCTCTACGCGCTTCATGCCCGTGCCTATGATAATTGTGATCCCGCGTAAAATGCAAGCATGCCTCTCTGGGCCTCCATACCGTGCCTCTCCTGGTGTTAGAGTCAATGGAGTCATCTGGAACACAAAGAGACACGAACGTAGACACGAACTGTTCTACATGCCTGTATGGCACATAGAACAGTGCGTCACAATGCCAAAGGCAGGACCGTGTGTCTGGTACGTGACAATGCCAAGCCGTACCGTGTGTCTGGTACGTGACAAGCCGTGATAGGAGCGTTTCAGCAGAATCATTTGCAAAGCAGAGGCACGGCCTTGAATCTTCTATTGACTTAAATGTGAACGTGTCCGTGGAAAATTTTGCTGCTCTTAGAGGCAAGATGACTGTAGAACCGTGCTTCCGGCGTCAAACAGATTCTTCTATTGAATGTGTGCTGTAATAAATAATTAATACACAGACGGTGTCGTGGAATTGTCATGGCAGATGTCCTAGAGAAAGGACTTAGTCGTGGAGCCATCGCAACGGGTTAGCTTGAAGGGGTTAAAGCGGACACAGGGACGCAAGAGAGTTTATACTAGTTCGGCCCCTTCGATGAAGGTAAAAGCCTACGTCTAGTTGTGATGGAATTGATGGGGTTTCAATGACTAGGGAGGAAACAAGCTTCGCCTATGTCTCGAGTTGTTGTCTGTCCCTGAACCGCCGTCGGGTCGTCCCCTTATATACAAGGGTGACACCCGTCGGTTCACAGAGTCCCAACACCGGTCGATATTCGTATCCGGGTTGGTCTCTCCTTATTCCTAACTTACAATACAAGTTTATATACAAATCCCGGTTTACAGCTACAAGTCTTGAACCGACTACGGGCCTTAGGCCCTCATCTGCCTTCTTGGGCTTTAGCACTCTTGAACTACTGATGAAGTTGACCCGACCCCGATAGGCCGGTTTACGCCCAGCAGTAATATCCCCAACATTAGGCCCCAAATTGATTTGAACGGGTTCATGTCAATCCTTTAACAAAAGCTTTCATCTTCAACATCTTCTCATAAATTGGTAAACCGCCATGATGTCATCTTCTCTGATTGCTGTAAACCGGAGTGACATCACCTGTCATACCGAAGCTATCCATTATGCTTCTTTGTTTAATAGATATGCGGAAATCGAGGCAACAGCTCCGTTTCGTGGCCCCTTGATTGTCGCGCCTGACACATGTCCTTTTGCCTTATAAATAGGACCGAAGGGTCATTTCTTTTCTCCCCTTCGTGCCTTTCGTCTTCGTCTTCCTCGCATCGCCAGCCTCGGAGCTCCGCCGCCGCCGTCGACCTCTGCCTCAACCTTGGCCGCTGCATCAACCTGGGCGCACCAGAGCATCGCGGCAACCTTCCGCGTCTTCCTCAGCTCCGGTAAATCTTCTATCCTTTCCCCCGCAGATCTGACCTAGGGTTTCACAGTTCTTCAGTGTTCATCGTCTGCCTCTTGCTCATACGATAGATCTTTAGATGAATCCGCAAATCTTTATTCTGTGCAATGGTAGTTGTTTACCCTTCGCCTTCACTTACACATCTCAAAACCATAGATCTGTATGTACGTCTTGCTCATTGATTCGGTACTGCTCCTTTTGGACCTCTGAATATTTATCTCTTTTCTGAACTTGCTTCAGATCCATCGCTGTAGAGAAATCTTATGAAATCTGTTTCTATAAACTTACTCATCTGCTTCAATGTTTAAACCAGGCGGTTTAACCTTGTAGAAAAAAATTGCCAAGCCGGTATATACCATTAGTCCCCTTGTTGAACCGCCAGCTGTTGTTGCTTCATAAAACTCCGGTTCAGATAGATCTGTCTCCGGTTTAACATTGCACATACCAATGTACCTTGATCAATGCATTTTTGAACCGGGATCTTCTACCTTGTAGATTTCATCATGGCCAAGCAAGTATATGAGTGCAATTGGGTTCCTTCTCGCGTCACAGAAGCTCAGCTAGACGATTTAGTCCTGATCGGCGCTTTAGGTAGCAAAGATACCATCCATTGGAGGGCTCCTGGCAAAGAATGCCCTCCCACTCCTCAAGAAGGAGAGGTTGTTGTTTTCGTAGATCACTTAGCCTCGGGCTTTAAGCCGCCCGGTTCTAAATTTTACCGGGATGTTTTAGCCGATTTCCAACTCCATCCACAAGACACTGGCCCCAATTCTGTTACAAATATGTGTCACTTCCAAGTGCTCTGTGAGGCGTTCTTTCAAGAGGAGCCCACAGTGGAATTGTTCAGAGACCTTTTCCATCTAAACCGCCGTACTGAGTTTACTGACGGCTCCAATACGGAGTTGGGTGGCGTGGCGATCCAGAAAAGGAAAGAAGTCACATACCCTCACGCCAAACTGCACAGCCACCCCATAGAGTGGAATCAGACATGGTTCTATTGCAAAGACACCTCCCCTGCGGGTGAGAATCCCTTGCCTGGCTTTCGTCCGGAGCGGCTCAGCAATACACACCCTTTTCCGCAAAGATTGACTGCCCAGGAGAGAAGCAAATATGCTCCTCAACTGTCGAAGCTCAGAGCCTTTATGGCCAACGGTTTAACATGGGTTGATCTCGCTCGCTGTTGGATATCATGGAGCATACTGCCCCTTAGTCAGTGCTCCGGTTTGATGTGCGAGTATACCGGCAGTGTTGATGACCCACTGCGACATTCCAAAATCCAGCTTACCGATGAAGAAATCACAGAGGCTGTGAATAAGATGCTGAATGAACCGGAACATATCTGTGCTAAAAATGGCCTGCTTCCCTTCTGTGCCACCAACAAATCGCTAGCTGTAAGACTTTGATTTTTCCTTTTGCTGAATCTGTTATTGATATATCTGGTCGTTGTTTAATATCAGTGTTTGTGTAATCAGGGCAATGATCCGTTTTGGAGCAAGAAATTGCCGCAGGAGAAACCAAAAAAACCAGACAAACCGGAAAGAGCAACCCGGCAAAAGATTAAAGCTGTAAAGAAGACTGCCCACAGGAAAAGAACTACTGCCTCCTCTAATCCGGCCCCTGATGATGATGTGGATAATCCGGACCTTGAGGTAGAGCTTGACTCACTTGGCTTATTTTTCATGCGTCCTATTGATGATGATATTTGTCAGGATGATGCCGAAGCCAGCCACGCTGATGCTGTAGAGGTAATTATTCTCTCTTCCGATTCAGAACCTTTGCCTTCACTAAAAATCTGTCAGGCAAACCGAAAAGTTAAATTTTCTCATCCTCTTGCTTATTTGGATCCCAAATTTCTTATGAAGACCCAACAGCACGAAGCTCATCGCACAACCCGGCACAGCGGCCAGGTAGTTACCTCCGCCGGTTTACCGAACAGTCCGTTTCGGAAACGCCATTCAGAGGTCTCTAATTTGCTTGTTTGTGCTTGTCCTAAACTGGCTGCTTTCGTCAACCTCTTAATCCATCTGACTCCGATTACCAGGTTACTTCCCACTCATCTTCTGGCGAGTCATCGGCTACTCAGCTGCCACCGCTCAAAACGGTGCTTGGGTAAGCTATACTTATTATAATATTTGCAGCACATCGCCTTAGAACATATGCTATATTTGATTTTGTTATTCTTTTCAGGGCCAAACCTAGGCCAAGCAAGAAGGCTCGCCTGGACAAAGCGGCCGAAGAAGATGCGTCCTTGAGTCGGGCAAGACACCAGATCTTGAAGCGGCTATTCCTGAGGATATACCCAATGATCCACCGCAGCAAGACGACGATCTTATTGCTGAAGAGAGACCTACTGATGCCTCAGGTCCTGTCAATCAGCCCACAAGCTCCATCCGGATTGAGAGATCCACCGGTCCAGCAAAGCCTACTGACAAGTCAACAGCCCCAGTGCAAACCGGCGATACCCAAGAGGATGAGGTTGTCATTACTGGCACTAGCCATACCGAGCCAAGCAATCCTGTTGCTTTGTCCAAACATTCTGCCAAGGAAGAATTTGCTGCCCTTGGTAAAGGCAAGTGGAATGCTGATCTGGCGACTTACGCTGCTCTGAACGCCCAAGATATCCATTCTGGCTACCTGAACCGGCTGTATACCAATCGTGACTATGAAGCCGGTCTGGTTAATATGATGAAGGATAAATACGAAGTAACTTCCATATACTCTTTCCTGCTTGTACGCTTCAATACTTGCTGACTCTCCTAGCCCCCAAGGGCCGGTTTGTAATCTTCTTTCAAACTGGGACTTACTATTATAAATCTTAATGCTTTGAAATTCGCCGATGTAGCCCCCAAGGGCCGGTTCAACTTAGCGTAGTTAAACCGGTACTTTAAGTAATTGAGATTGCCGCATCAGAATATATACGAGCAAATAGCCATTAGCCCCCAAGTGCCAAGTTGAATACTTGTATTGATCTTGGCACTTTCTAAGCAATTGAAAGATGAAGATCGAATATGCATTAGCCCCCAAGTGCTAAGTGCATAACTTGTTATGTGGTTGGTACTTCAATCCTTGTACCGTTTTGTTGAAGCATATAACTGTCTGCATGCAGGCAGAGCTGAAGACAAAAGAAAGCCAAGTCGCCGATCTCCAAGAAAACCTGAAAACCCAACAAGCTGAAACCTCTAAAGCAAAAGAGGAATTAGCCAACGCTTTAAGCGCCATGGAACAGCTTAAGGAGAGCTTCAAGAAGAAGCGGGCGGATTGGGCCATTGAAAAGTCCGCTTTAATCAAACGAGCCGAGGATGCCGAGGCTGCACTAAACCAGTGGCGGATGAACTGACCAGCATAAAGCGGCACGTGCATGCCATGACCACTACTATCTTTGATAAGCCAGTTTGACTTCTGAATTGACTCTGCCTTCTTACAGAGCTGCCGGTCTATTAACCCTTTATGATATTTCAGGGACACGCATTGGTCACTTGGGGTCAGATGTGCGGATGAAACTAAAAGCCGCCTATACATTCGTTGAACAACTGTATACTGGTGCCCAGCAGATCATCTGTACCGCATCCCATAACAAACGGGCGCCCACTTTGATTCAAGACACTCTGATGAAACTGTCGGTGCTTCCTGCCCGGGTTGAAGAGCTGAAGAAATCTGCTGCTCGAACCGGTGCGATCAATGCCTTAATCCGGGCAAAAGCCTGGGTGCCGGATTTTGATCCTATTGAAGCGGCTCAGGGCTATCCCAGCTTGAAGGAAGACGGGTCAGAGTTTGGTGAAGCGGATCTGCGAGCAATAAACCGGGAGGTGCGTCCGCTAGCTTGTCAATTGGCTGAAGAAGCAGACTTGTCTCATTATCAAGCCCAATATGACAATCAGAACAAGCGAATAGCTGCACCAATCCATGAATCGGAAAATCTGATCCCTCCAATCCGTAAGCATACTTACGCTCCCGATATTGACCCGTCATTGCTGATCCATGATGAAGCTGCTTTTCAAGCATTAATGGGAATCGACTAGACAACTGTTGATTTCCAGCCACTGGGTAGAGAAACGGAAGCTGAAGCGGCGCAGGATGACCCACAACCATCAGGCCAGGCTGGTGACCAAGCTTGAACCTGAAGCCGGTTTAAAACTGCTTCTCCTTTGCAAAAAACAATGATATTATTATGGGCACCGTGTTGCCTTGTAATAGGCTAGCTGATACTTTTGATGTTGATATGCCTTCGTGCATAATTTGTTCTTCCTGTGGTGATGAACTTTCCAAAGTACTTTCTGCAATAAAAAACTCTTCAAGTGCCACCGCGGTTGTACCGTCAGGCGGAATATGATGTCTGCATATATGAAATCAAAACATCCGAATTTTTTTAAGTATATGACCAAATTTTTGAGATACGTAATACCTGCCATCGTTGTGCATGAAGTTGGCTTAGCCAATCTTGAAGCGGAGTTTTTCAAACCCATACTGTTGGAGGAGATAACAGCTCCCGTATATATATGACGCTGGTTTACCATGTAAACCGTATCGGGTTATAATAAACACCGTGTTACTCCATAAGAGGATGTTAACAAAAAAGATCAGACCGAGCAAATAGTCTCTGGATTAACATGGACCGTGTTCCATCAATTGACTGGTTGAAAACTTTGTCGGTTTAAAAAATGCAATAAAAAGAAAAAAAGTATCTTGCAAAGAAAAGTGTGAAGCAGAAGCAATGACAAAACCGTTTGCAAAAGAAGTTTATTTGAGATGATCAGATGGCGTTACCATGGCCGAACACGAACAAGCTCCCGTTAGGTGTAACTATGGTTCTAGTCAGCCAGGTCCCCAAATGAAACCGTGGCATTTATGCCGACCAAGTGGCATGGCAATGGTTCGGGTTCGACCAAGCCCCCAAGTGATTCTGTGGCCTTAGGCCTATCAAGAGGCATGACTGGTTCAGATGTGACCAAGTCCCCAAGTGATCTGGTGGCTCTCGCCTATCAAGAGGTATGGTATTGGTTCGGACACGACCAAACCTCCAAGTGATATAACATGATGCTTTTAAAAAGCGAACTCAAGGGGTAAACCGGAGGCCGCTTTAGAACAACTCCGTGTAACCACACATGATGTAAAAGAACAGATATCCCGCTTTAGCTGAGGTTCCGGTTTATTATATTTAATCATAATATGTACATCATCGTAATATGTACATAAGTAGAACCAATGGCTCAGGTATAATAAGGCCGAAGATGAGCTATGTTCCACGGCCTGTTGGTCTCCTCCTCTGATGTATGTGAGTCCTTATGCTCTCGAATATCGATCAGATAGTATGACCCGTTGTGCAGATTCTTGCTGACCACGAAAGGCCCCTCCCAAGGTGGGGATAGCTTATGCATATCAGTCTGATCTTGGATGAGCCGAAGCACCAAATCTCCTTCCTGAAAGGTTCTGGTTCTGACTCGGCGACTGTGATAACGACGAAGATCCTGTTGGTAAATCACCAATCGGGCGGCTGCTATGTCACGCTCTTCATCCAACCGGTCCAAAGCATCTTGCCGTGCTGTCTCGTTGTCCGCTTCAATATAAGCCGTCACATGAGGTGAATCATGACGGGTATCACTGGGGAGAACCGCCTCCGCTCCATAAACCATGAAGAATGGTGTGTATCATGTTGACCTGTTGGGTGTTGTATTGATGCTCCATAACACAAATGGTAATTCTTCTACCTAACAACCCAGCGTTCTCTGCAAAGGAACCATGAGCCCGGGCTTGATGCCTCTCAAGATCTCTTGATTAGCTCTCTCTGCTTGACCATTGGACTGTGGGTGTGCCACTGATGAAACGTCGAGCCGGATGTGCTCCCGTTCGCAGAACTCCTTCATGGCACCTTTGGACAAATTGGTACCATTATCTGTGATGATACTGTGTGGAAAGCCAAACCGGAAAATCACTTTTTTAATGAACTGAACCACCGTGGCCGCATCACACTTGCTAACAGGTTCTGCCTCCACCCACTTTGTAAACTTGTCAACCGCCACCAGGAGGTGGGTCTTCTTATCTTTGGACCTTTTGAAAGGCCCAACCATATCCAGCCCCCAAGTCGCAAATGGCCAAGTAATTGGAATCATTGTCAATTCTTGAGCCGGTACATGAGCACGTCTTGAGAACTTTTGGCAACCATCACATCATCTGACGAGATCCTCCGCATCAGCATGAGCTGTTAACCAATAGAAGCCATGGCAAAACGCTTTAGCCACCAGAGATTTTGAACCGGTGTGGTGACCACAATCTCCTTCGTGGATCTCACGCAAAATTTCATGGCCTTCTTCAGGAGACACACAACGTTGAAATGCTCCTGACACACTGCAATGATGCAACTCGCCATTGATAATAGTCATGGACTTGGATCGCCGGATTATCTGTCGGGCCAGAGTCTCATCCTCTGGTAACTCGCCCGGTTCTTGTACGCCAGGTAAGGAAGTGTCCAATCCGGAATAACATGAAGAGCTGCCATCAATTGAGCCTCCGGATCAGGAATAGCCAAATCTGCTTCACCGGGGATCTTGACCGACGGGTTGTGCAGCACATCCAGAAAAACATTGGGCGGAACCGGTTTGCGCTGAGAGCCCAGCCGGCTTAAGGCGTCCGCCGCTTCATTTTTCCGCCGGTCCACATGGTCCACCTGATAGCCTTTGAAATGACCTGCAACAATATCCACCTCACGATGATATGCTGCCATGAGTGGGTCCTTGGAGTCCCAAGTGCCAGACACTTGCTGAGCCACGAGGTCCGAGTCACCGAAGCACTTAACTCGACTTAGATTCATCTCCTTAGCCATCCGGAGACCATGGAGCAAGGCTTCATACTCAGCTGCATTGTTAGTACAAGGGAACATTAAGCGGAGAACATAACAAAACTTATCACCTCGTGGGGAAGTTAATACGACTCCAGCCCCCGAGCCTTCCAATTGCCTGGATCCGTCAAAATGGATGGTCCAATATGTGTGATCCGACTTTTCTTCAGGTGCTTGCATTTCCATCCAATCATTGATAAAATCAACCAGTGCTTGAGACTTAATCGCCGTCCGAGGCACATACTTCAAATCGTGCGGCCCAAGCTCTATAGCCCACTTGGCAATCCGGCCAGTTGCTTCCCGGTTCTGGATGATATCCCCCAAAGGAGCAGAACTGACCACCGTAATTGGATGCCCTTGGAAGTATTGTTTAAGCTTCCGGCTTGCCATAAAAACTCCATACACCAGCTTCTGCCAATGCGGATACCTTTGCTTGGACTCAATGAGTACCTCGCTGATATAATAGACCGGACGTTGAACCAGATGCTCCTTACCTGCCTCCTTTCTCTCCACCACAATAGCCACGCTGACCGCCCGAGCATTAGCAGCAATATATTGCAGTAACGGCTCCTTGTCAATGGGAGCGGCGAGCACAGGCGGATTGGCCAATTGCCGCTTTAAGTCC
Source organism: Triticum aestivum (assembly GCF_018294505.1). Taxonomy (NCBI): domain Eukaryota; kingdom Viridiplantae; phylum Streptophyta; class Magnoliopsida; order Poales; family Poaceae; genus Triticum; species Triticum aestivum. Next base: position 700,730,151 of record NC_057797.1, on the reverse strand, counting down.
TCAAATGCTTCATCAGCAGCAGAACTCTAGACAAACTGATCCGTCTTCTTCAACATCTGATACAAAGGGATTGCCTTCTCACCAAGACGACTGATAAACCGGCTTAACGCGGCAATCCGGCCTGCCAGGCGTTGAACATCATTGATACACTTCGGTTTAGCCAGGGAGGTGATGGCTGTGATCTTCTCCGGATTAGCCTCAATTCCCCTACTGGACACCAGGAAGCCTAATAACTTGCCCGCCGGTACACCAAAGACGCATTTGTCCGGATTAAGCATCATCTTGTATGTCCTCAGGTTATCAAAAGTTTCCTTTAAATCACGAATCAGAGTCTCCTTCTCCCTGGATTTAACCATGATATCATCCACGTAAGCATGTAAATTACGGCCAATCTGTTGGTGTAAACAATTTTGCACACAACGTTGATAAGTTGCCTGGGCACTCTTGAGCCCAAAGGGCATAGACACATAGCAGAAGGCTCCAAAGGGAGTTATGAATGCCGTCTTCTCCTGGTCCTTAACTGCCATTTTGATCTGATGATAGCTAGAATATGCATCCAAAAAACTTAAACGCTCACAACCCGTCGTAGCATCAATAATTTGATCAATACGGGGGAGGGCAAAAGGATCTGCTGGACAAGCTTTATTAAGATCTGTGTAATCCACACACATGCACCAGGTGCCGTTTTTCTTAAGGACCAGCACTGGATTGGCAAGCCACTCAGGGTGAAAAGCTTCAACAATAAAACCAGCTGCTAAGAGCCTGGCTACCTCTTCTCCAATTGCCTTTCGTCTTTCTTCGTTAAACCGGCGGAGGAACAGTTTCACCGGTTTGTATTTAGGATCCACATTAAGGGTGTGCTCAGCGAGTTGCCTCGGTACACCTGGCATGTCAGAGGGCTTCCATGCAAAAATGTCCCGATTCTCACGGATGAACTCGATGAGCGCGCTTTCCTATTTCGGATCCAAATTAGCACTGATGCTGAACTGCTTGGACGAATCGCCAGGTACAAAGTCAACAAGCTTAGTTTCTGCTGCCGATTTGAACTTCAGGGCCGGATCATGCTCCGTAGTTGGCTTCTTTAATGGAGTCATGTCCGCCGGATCAACATTGTCCTTATAATACTTCAGCTCCTCGGTGGCACAAACCGACTCTGCATAGGTCGCATCTCCTTCCTCGCACTCCAAAGCAATTTTGCAGCTTCCGTGAACCGTTATTGTCCCCTTGTGACCCAGCATCTTGAGCTGCAAATACACATAACAGGGTCGTGCCATAAACTTGGCGTAGGCCGGTCGCCCAAACAGGGCGTGATATGGACTTTGGATTTTCACCACTTCAAACGTCAATGTCTCCGACCTGGAATCATGATCATCCCCAAAGGCCACTTCCAGAGCTATCTTACCAACAGGATATGCTGATCTGCCAGGTACTACACCGTGGAACACCGTATTAGACGGTTTAAGATTTTTATCTGTTAGTCCCATACGACGGAAGGTCTCATAGTACAAGATATTAATGCTGCTCCCTCCATCCATGAGCACCTTGGTGAACTTGTAACCTCCCACCTGAGGCGCCACCACTAGAGCCAACTGACCCGGATTATCAACCTGGGGAGGGTGATCCTCTCTGCTCCATATGATTGGCTGTTCAGACCAACGTAGATAACGGGGTATGGCCGGTTCAACAGAGTTGACCGCCCGCCTCTGAACCTTCCGGTCTCGCTTGTCCAAGCTAGTGGTGAAGACATGGTACTGCCCACTACTCAACTGCTTTGGGTTGCTCTGGTAACCTGACTGTTGCTGCTGTTGGTTGTAACCACCCTGGTTGTTCTGACTATTTTGACCATTATGTCCGCCCGGATTACCATTAAATCCTGAACCGGAATTTCCTCCACCGTAACCCGGCCCAGATCCTGAGCCACCGCCGGATCCGTGATCATACTGGAAAGCATTAGAATTCTTGAACTCCTGCATAATAAAGCAATCCTTCCAAAGGTGGTTTGCTGGCGCCTCCTTCGTCCCATGTCTTGGACAGGGCTGGCTTAGCAGATAGTTTAGGCGGTTTGGGTTAGGGTTGGGCGCCCCATTGCGATTTTTTGGTTTACCCTTGCATCGCTGGCCATTGTCCTGTGCGTTGGTATTAGCCACAAAGTGCATGTTACCATCCGCTTTACGCTTGCCTCCACCACCATTGCCTGTCCAGTGATGCTGCTGACCTTTGGAGTTGCTGTTCCTCTTTCCCTTCCCTGTCTTGTCATCATCAGATTTGGGATCCTTGGTACTATCAGAATCAGCATATTTCACCAAAGCGGCCATGAGGGTCCCCATGTCAGTGCAATGACGCTTCATCCGTCCCAACTTCAGCTTTAAGGGCCCAAACCGACAGTTGCCTTCTAGGGTTAATACTGCGGTGTCAGCGTTGATGCGGTCTGATGAGTGCAACACTTGTGAAACCCGACGCACCCAATGAGTCGTTGATTCTCCTTCCTCCTGGACGCATGCAGCCAAGTCCACTATCGACATAGGCTGTTTACATGTATCCTTGAAATTGCTGATAAACCGGGCTTGTAATTGGGCCCATGAACTGATAGAATTAGCTGGCAAGCTTTTTAACCAAGTACGGGCCGTTCCTTCAAGCATCATGGTGAAGTATTTCGCACACGCCGCGTCATCCACATCAAGCATCTCCATGGCCATCTCATAGCTCTCCACCCATGTCTCTGGAGGTTGATCCGCTGTGTAATTTGGTACCTTGTGCGGGCCCTTGAAATCCTTGGGCAGGCGCACATTGCGTAAAGCGGGGATAAGGCAAGGCACCCCCAAAGAACTAGAAGTAACACCAGGTTCGATCGAGATGGTTGGACGAACCGGCGTGAGCTGCCGAGCCTGATGTTGTGTGGCTAACTCGGCCTCCCTGCGCGCTCGGGCCCGGTTCACCACTTCCTGAGCGTTATCAGCACCACCCGCCGGGTTGTTGCCACGGGGTGCTCCACGTCGTTCATTAGTCGACACTGCCGGTTCATCCATATGTTTGCTATAGCTCCGGCTTGGACGGGGGGTCGAGTGGATCCGGTCGCGGCTGTACGAGTATGCTTCCTGTTGGACCAAAGCTGTCCTCAGAAGCTCCTTGACCCGTCGCGTCTCTATTGCCTGCGGCAAATCACCTTGAATTGGGATGGCCTCCAGCCGTGCAGCAGCGGCAACGAGATTGTCTATCGGGTTGGAGTAGTGACCCAGAGGTGTTAAAACAACCTGAGGTATAACGGTGTTTTGACGAGGCGGGTCCATCTGATGAGGCTGAACCGGTGCACCGGTCCCAGGAGCTTCCGCCCGGTTTCCCTCCAGCGGATTGCCGGTTCCTACTCCTGGAGTGTTGAAAAGGTCTCTGGCCTAAAAAACCGGAGGCAAACGGGATCGGTACTTCCTCCTCATGACTTCCTGCGACGCACTCTGGTCCAACATGAGCCTGTAGGCTTGTGCGTCTAAAGAGGCCCGCTCTATGGCCATCCTGGTGTCCTCAGCTGTCAGATCTGCCTTGGCCTGGGTGATCTGTTCCTTCACCTTTGCAATCTCTGCGTTGTGAATGCCCTGATCCGCCGGATTAGCCTCCGCCATAAGCACAGCCAATGCATCAAATAGCTCTGATAGAACTTGAGCCGGCGGGCGCACAGGGCCTCCTGCCCCGGCAGCCGTCGCCGCTGCTGAACCGGAGGTTGTTTTCGCAGCGGTCGAAGAATTAAGCGCTGCTTGTGTGCCAGTCATGAATATTCCAACCCGGTTGGGCAGATTAGAGGGGTCCGGAATACTGTCGCCATCGGAACAGCCCCCAACCGGCCGTCTTGTAGCTGATAAAGAGATTCGGTTTCTCCGGTTGATGACTCGTCATCGGAACAAATGACGATATCGCCGCAAGATTCCGATCCATCCTCATAACTTCCTCCATGGATGACTCCCATGAAGGCACGCTTCATGGCCGGTTTAACCCGGGCGGATCGCGCACGCTGAGCCGTCTCCACAAGGTCGGTGCAGATGTCCGGCTCAGGGCCCGGTTCACCGATCTTGCCAATGAAAACGTGAATGCCACCAAAGGGGACCTGGTACCCGTACTCAATTGAGCCGGCCTCGGGGCCCCAGCCTGCGTCATCGATGTAGAGCTTGCCGCGACAAATCTTAGTCATTCGGCCTACATCGTAGCCCTCAAGTCCTTCAAAGCGGCCCTCTAAGAACCTGGAACCATCGTGCGATAGCCCCACGGTGGGCGCCAACTGTCGTGGAATTGTCACGGCAGATGTCCTAGAGAAAGGACTTAGTCATGGAGCCATCACAACGGGTTAGCTTGAAGGGGTTAAAGCGGACACAGGGACGCAAGAGAGTTTATACTAGTTCGGCCCCTTCGATGAAGGTAAAAGCCTATGTCTAGTTGTGATGGAATTGATCGGGTTTCGATGACTAGGGAGCAAACAAGCTTCGCCTATGTCTCGAGTTGTTGTCTGTCCCTGAACCGCCGCCGGGTCGTCCCCTTATATACACGGTGACACCCGTCGGTTCACAGAGTCCCAACACCGGTCGATATTCGTATCCGGGTTGGTCTCTCCTTATTCCTAACTTACAATACAAGTTTATATACAAATCCCGGTTTACAGCTACAAGTCTTGAACCGACTACGGGCCTTAGGCCCTCATCTGCCTTCTTGGGCTTTAGCACTCTTGAACTACTAATGAAGTTGACCCGGCCCAGATAGGCCGGTTTACGCCCAACAGTAATATCCCCAACAGACGGGAACGCCCCATGCCTGGTCTGCGTGTGCAACAATGCATCTTGTACCTTGAAAGTGGTGGTTCTATTTAATGTTTCAAGCAGTCACCTACCATTGAGTTGGTACGAGTAGTACTTAACCCGGGCCCCCCTGTCAGAAAGGAAAATAGAAGAAGTAATTAATCTGGACCCCTCCGCTCCCCGTCGTGGGTATTTAAGGCGTCTCGCATGGATTGACAGGCTGTAATCCATTTTTGCAGATCCTCCTCGGTGAGCACTGGTCGTGGGCGGCGCCACCCCAGCAACGGAGGTGGAGATGGAAAGCGTTGCTTGTAGCATCAAGAGGTCGAGAGTGGCGCCACCGGCGACACCGCTTTCTAGTGGTGTGCTGGTCGTGGAGGGGATGGAAGCAGCGACCGTGCTCCCTCCCGATCCGATGAGGAAGAAGAGGGATGTCGTGCGGACCGCATCAACGATCTCACCGACGGCGTCCTAGGTGAGATTATCTCTCGTCTTCCCATCAAGGATGGCATCCGTACTTGAATCCTCGCATGTCGCTGGCGTCCTTTGTGGCCCATTGCTCCTTTGAATCTCGACTGCGCTAGATCTCTGACTCTCGTCTTTTTAATGATGGTGAAAAAGTTCATATCTGTGCGCCTTCACCAAGGAGCCCGTTCGCAAATGCTATTCCGGAACGCGGCTTTGTCGAAATCCTGTTGTTAGTCTTCCGGAATCCATTCTGTCCGGCCATGTTGGCTTGGTTAGACGCCTCTCTATTCCGGCGTGCTACCTACAGTGCATGCCATCCATTGTTGATGCCTGGCTCCGATCCTGGAATTTGAACAATATCCAGGTTCTTGAGTTTTATTACCTCTTCCCAGAATTTCTGACGCAAGAGGTAACTCTATTGGATCTATGCACTTCAACTACGCCCTCGGCACCGGAGTCCGTGTTTCGGTTTTCCTCCTCTCTCCACACCCTCGACTTTGCTCTTTGCCAAATAGCAGACAATTACGTAGGGACACTTAAGCTACCACTGGTGAAAAGACTCTCGCTTGTGGCTGTTGATATATCAGACGCGTCGCTGCAAAGCATAATCCACACTAGTTGCCCTGCACTTGAGTCTCTCTTGCTTGTTTGCAATACAGGAGGTCATCGTGTCATAATAAACTCGTCTAACCTTGTAAGCATTGGCATTTGTCGTCCACACGGGGAACTCGTTGTTGAGGATGCCCCTTCGCTTCGACGGTTGATTGTTGATTGTCTGGTTGACGACTATTCGATAACCATTGTCTCTGCACCTAAACTTGAGACGTTGGGTGAATTCGTGTTTGTGTCTCCCTCGAAGTGTCTTCAGGTACTGACTTTCCTTAATACTGGAACAGAGCTGTACTTGTCCGATGTTTGTTTTATTAATTTGATGGTCTTTGTTGTATTCTTCATGCAGAGTCAGGACTTGGAGGTAACCGCTGTCTCTGCGTCTGAACCGTATCCATGTCGTATGACGTGTCTTGAGGTATTGAGTTTTCGTGATACTTCCAGCTTAACTTTATTTGTGAGGAAACAAGTTTTATTTCATCCAACCTTTATGCTATTAGTTTTTTGATTCATCTTCTGTTAATTTCCATCAAGGGTTTGAAGGCAGTCAGTCTAACAACAATGCATCAATCTGTCAAGACCTTGCTTATATACATTGATTATAAGGTGGACATTGTCGTTGATTTGCTGCAATGCTTTCCAAAACTGGAGAACTTGTTTGTCGAGGTGATGATCTTCAGAAGTTTGCATTCTGTAGTACTCGTTCCTTTTTGAAATGCTTGTCTTAATTTTGACTGAAATTGATGCTCCCGTACCTACACATGATTTATTGTTGTATACATCCATATATAGACAAGTCTATGTCTAACTTCTTGTTACGGAGGTGGTAGAATTAATTGTTGCATTTGGTTTTTTGATGGTCTGTATCTCTTTTTATAGACGTTAAGTATTTTCAACCTATCATTTATATTTTAAGGATCGTTGATTTCTCGTGGTGAAAAAAACAAATGGCGTCGTAAGTACCGGTAGTTTCTCAAACATCACGACGTTTGTCTGAAGACAGTATCGCTGGAAGATTATGTTCGCTCTGGGAGTTACGCTGACTTTGCGATGTTCTTTGTTCTTAGTGCAAAGGATCTGGAGACCATGACCATTAAGTTTACCTCCCCTCCGGCAGAGTTCACGGGAGTATTTTACGAAAAGCAACAAAGGGTTCTGGAGTGGCATAGAAGGGCTTCTAAACGTGCACGTCTTAGATTATCATCAAGTTGCAGCCACGCGCGTCCGCATTTAAGAAAGAGGAGTCTTGAATACCTGGATTTGACGGTTCCGTTCAGGTGTGGATGCTGAAATCAGGCCTTGTGTTAGTTGTCCAGATGTATGGAGTTATTTGTTGTTGCGTTCTTTTGAGCTTGGGTTTTATGTAAACTTTATCAGTCATGAAGGAAATGTGTTGCGTGCAGTCATGAAGGAAATGTGTGGTTTTGCGGCTTTGTATGGCCGAAGGACCGTAAAATGTTGTGGCACCAAGGTTAAGAGACATAAAGTAGATTTAAAATGCTGCATGTGTAACCGTGCTGTGTTGTATGTACGACGGTGCCTGTCTTATATATGTACCTGTCATGCACACAATGGATGTACAACCGTGCCTGTGTTGCAAATAGAGCTGCATGATGGTTGACTTGCATGTTGCATGTCTTATATATGGTGATGGGTGCCTTGCACTGTTTCTGGTCCTCGTACTGTGGTTATAAAAACGGCTTGTAAGTTTATTTGGTGCAGTTGTAGAAACAAAGCAAATGTAAGCATAACAGATTTTGCTTGTTTAGGTATTTTTATTACTCAGCAGGCGAGATGAAAAGAGCTGAAAGCATATAGAGCCACCACAACGGTGAACCAAACCTTTTTTGCGGGGTGCTATGTAGTGCTTCTGGCTACCGCACAACCGAGTTTCTACTCAACAGGCCACACCGAAATGCGCCTCGAGGATTCTAGCCATGACACTACAGACTCACAACCATGCTTTTGACCTTGTCCTGGCATCGTGATTTTCGTTCTCTGCTTGTATAACGTGCCTTTCACAGCCACCCTACTGTGCGCGTAGAAAAGGAGCAACGCCAGCTGATAAAGTGCTTTTTCTAGTACTAGATGTGTGGCCCTCGTTGCACGACTTTCATGCGTTTGACAGTGGCTCTTTGGTACAGAACCGTGGTTGCAGAGAGTTCTTGCCCGGGCTTTTAAGGACAGTGTCTCTTGGATCGGTCATTGATTGCCTCACAAAGTAAACAGTGAGGGTTCACATCTGAATCAATTCTGTTATGTTTCTGTAGTAAGCGCACGAATCTGACTCTGCCAAATACTCAAGTATGCCTCCATGGGCTTCTCGTTCATGCCTCTCCGTCTAAATGAGTCGACGGAATCATTCGGAAAACAGACACAAGCGAACATGACTCTATATAATACCACGTGATGCCTTTGTGGATTTGATGCCCGTGTCTACGACCCTTATCACTAAAATACAGAAAGTCATAGACGCACATAACTGTGGCTGCAGAGACTTTATCAAGAAAGAACCATGTCTCTATGGACTTCACGTCTGTGCTTTTAAATACAAAGAAATAAGCTTTTAAAATCAGTGTTTCTCGTATAGGCAATTATGTGCTTCATAGAGTAAACGCACGTGGCTGTGCGTAAGACAAAGGTTCAGTTCCGTGGGCTGGACGCCCGTGCATCTTCGGCTGATCGAGTCTCGCAGGCGAGCATGACTCTGTGTAATACCATTGACCATGCGCAATAAACGCATGATTGTGACCCTGCCTAATATTAAAGTATGCCTTCATGGGCTGCTCGTCCGTGCTTCTTCGTCTGAACGAGTCGACTGAATCATTCTGAACACAAACACAAGTGAACATGACTCTATTTAATATCACATGATGCCTTTGTGGATTCGACGCCCATGGCTGTGACCCTAATTACTAAAAACACTAAAACAGAAAGATTGCAAGACCGTGGTTTCTAAAAACGCGCAACAGCGGTGACATCTGCAATTATGTCCCTGCACTGTGCCTAACCGTACCTCATGTGCATAACCGTGCTTGCGATGCTTCTATGATGCAACGATTTCCAACACAACGGGTCACGGTTGTGTTTGCATTTCTGTTTTACAAATGCATATAGTGCTTGGCAGTAGGTTTCCACTGTTTCCTGGGAAAGAATTACGTCTTTACGTGCTACTGAAGCACGTGGAATCACGGGCGTGCCTGTGTCCCGTCGTATCACTTCATGGCCGTTGTGTGGTTCGTGGCAAACCGTGCGTTTGCCATGGTCGTGCCTGTGTGACAGGTAGAACAGTGCGTCTCAAATCACTTTTCTACGAAGTCATTATCGTCTGTGTGTTTGCTCACAAACCGTGGTTCACTGAATCATTCGGAACACAAATGCTAGCACAAGCGAGCATGACTATATATAATACCACACGATGCCTTTTGCGGATTTGACGCCCTTTCCTGTGACCCTTATCACTGAACCATAGAAAGTCACAAATGTGCATAGCCGTGGATGCAGAGACTTGAAGCCCTTTTAGTTAATGAAATGTATGGCACGAGCAAAAGACCATTTAGCCATCTACCGAAATACCGAGTTCGCTGTTGGTAAGGTTACAGATTGAGCAAAAAGGTACGGGCATTGTTTCAGCACACCTATGTAAATTCCAAAACCGGAAAGTGGCGGGAACATCTAACTCCAGCACTGTTTTCAGCACTTACAAATGAATGGATCCTTTAAATCCAGGTGCTCAACACATGTGTGCCTTAGATCCAAGTTCTCGTGGTTGCAACTTGGCGACAACCTAAGGCAAGCATGTTTAGAAGCCTTTTTGTCCCACTGAAGCACGTTTTGTTGCTGTTTGTAGAATTCTTCCGTGAAGTGTTCCTGAAGAAGAAACTTGATCCTCATAGTCTGCAGCTGTGCTGCGTTGAGAATAAAGAATATTGCAAATCGAATGCTTTTGTCGCATTGAACATAGCTTTCCAGCGTCAGTGACTTCAAACGAACGTCATGATGGTGCTTGCAAGAATAGTCATTCGCAAGACTTTCTTCATTAGGGGCTATTTCCTGAATAAACATGAATATTTGAAATGGTTAAGCTCGATAAAGAGTGATTCTGCTGGAAGGAATAAGTCTATAACCTCTGTTGTAATAAAAGCTTTCTTTTTTAGTTTTGTCCTAATACTCGTCCATGACTATATACACCTTTTTCCATTACATACAAGTTTTCCTTGTGTTGAATGGAGTTCTGCACCATGCATGGTATGTGTTTTACAATCTGTGTGAGAAGCATCACCTCGATATACAAGTTTTCCAAGCTTCGGAAGTGTTCCACCAAGGAAAAGACTACGTGCAGGTCATAATCCATGATGATAGACAACGTCTCGATAGAATGAACCGTTGTGGATGTGCTGACTGTCGGCAAACACTTAATGTAGAGTAAAACATAATATTAGTAGAGTAAAGGTTGAATTGCATGGAACTTGTTCGTACCAATGAATGGAGGTGAAAGTATTGTTGAAAGTCAGTACCTGAATAATTATACGGTAATTTGTGATGCCGGATTCACAGAAAATATTAGATAATTTGCCCATGACCCCGCAGTTTAGGTGCAGAGGTGATAACTACCCGCAACTTTTTGCAATCACCATCACAAAGCAACCGTTGAAGTGACGAGGCATCTTCTATAAAATTTTTACCATAGTAACCAGAAATGCCGATGCTTATAAGGTTAGGTGAGTTTATTCTGATGGAATGGTGCCTGACTGTCCAAACAAGCAGCAGAGACTCAAGTGTAGGAGAAGTAGAGCTGATGATGCTTTGTAATGAGACGTCTGATACATCAACATCTACTAGCGAGAGTCTCCTGAGCAGTGGTAGATTAAGCACCCGTACATAATTGTCTGGTAACTTGCAAAGAGCAAAGGTGATGGTTTGGAGAGAGGAGGAAATCTGAGGGTTTAATGCTGGTGGTGATGGCATGAGCGAAGGGCGTGAGAATGGCCCTATGTCATGTTGTCTCAAGCATGGTGGGAACAGGTAGTAAAACTCGAGCACCTGGAGATTGTTCAGTCTTGGGGATCGAAGCCAGTCGTCGACCGTGGAGTGCCTGCAGTCGAGGTAGGACACCGGAATGCAGAGGCGGCGAACTGCACTCTGACGCCCGGAGAGGATGGCCTCTGGAAGGTACGAATCATCATAGGAATTATCTTCACCGACATGTTCTCCTCTAAAAAAAGTTCCAGTGTATGTTACGCGGATGAGTTCCTCCAGTGTGGCGGAGTTCGCGGTGACCAACTCGAAATGTACTTGATCTAGAGGGTTAAAAAGATGTGGGATAGGGATCTCACGGCAGTCCAGATTCAGAGGAGCGGCGCGCCAAACAGGGCGCCACCGACGTGCGAGGATTTGAGTGCGAGCGCCTTCCTTAGTGGACAGACGGGATATGACCTCACCGAGGACACCGTTCGGTAGGTCGCTGATGCGGTCGGGACCAGACTGATATTCTTGATCCTCGGATTCGGTAGGCGCACCCTCACCGCTTCCATCCGCTACCGCCAAACCACCAGAGGAAGGCGTCGCCGGTCGCGCGAGCCTCGCCCTCTTGGTGTTCGGGGCACAGGAGTAGACCTCCATCTCCATCTCCATTTCTGGGATCGCACCGCCTGCGAGCGCCACTATCTGTGGGGTGGATCTGGACAGTCCAAGAAAGAGGAGGGTGTGGCTAGGGTTTCGAGACGCCGTCCGTCCGCCTTGAATAGCCGGACCCTGGCCTCTGGTGACGATCCAGACCGGTGTCACCGGAGGAGATGTCCATCGGACCCTTGGGTTTCCGTGGCGGCGCCACGTGGCGTTCACATCCGAATACGTGGAGACGCCCGCCGAAACGTTGTGTTTCCGCAATCAACGGACGAACGTGGCCCCGCACAGAACACAAGCATGCCTCCATCGCCATCCCGACCATGCCTGTCCTGGTAACATAGTCAATGGATGCATTTGGAACACAAAGAGACACCAAGGTGACTCTGGATAATTACAGGTCATGCGTTTGTTAGTTTGACAACCATGCCTATGACCTGAAACACTGACACACAAAAAGTCGTCTTCGTGCGTAAAGGATCGTGACGCTACTAAACATACAAAGTTACCTTTCGTGCATTTGAGTTAAAAATCTTACAACGAAAACAATTGTAACAAGGACAGTCGCCCGATTCTACTAGGTTTCCGTAATAAATGCACCAACGTCGCTCCGGGTAGGAACAAACCATGCCTCAGTTGGCTGGACGTCCTTGTCTCTCCTTTTGACCGAGTCCACCGACTCATTCGGAACACGATCAGAAAACCTTTGTGCGTGACTATATATAATAGCACGCCATACCTTCGAGGGATGTATGCCCGTGCTTGTGACCCTTGTCACTGAAACACAGATAGCCACGAACGTTGACGTCTTTATCAAGAAAGAAGCATGACGCAACTCGGTACTGAACCGTGTCTGTATGGACTTAATGTCTATGCTTTTAAATTCAAGGAAATGAGCTTTTAAAATTAGCGTCTCTCATATAGGCAATTCCGTGCCTCACAGTGTAAACACCTGTTGCTGTGCGTAAGACAAAGGTTCAGTTCCGTGGGCTAGACAGTCGTGCATCTCCGTCTGGTCGAGTCTCACAGGCGAGCATGACTCTATGTAATATCATTGACTATGCGCAATAAACGCATGATTGTGACCCTACCTAATACTAAAGTATGCTACCATGGGCTTGTCGTCCGTGCCTCTCCGTCTGAACAAGTCGTCTGAATCATTCGGAACACAAACACAAGAGAACATGACTCTATATAATAGCACACGATGCCTTTGTGGATTTGACGCCTGTGCCTGTGACCCTAGTGACTGAAACACAGAGAGTCACAAACGTACATATCTGTGGCTGCAGAGAGTGCTAGCACATGCCTTCTTACCTTGAAAGTCGTGGTTTTATTTAATGTTTCAAGCACCCATATACCATTGACTTGCTACATGTAGTACTTAACCCGGGCCCTCCTGTCAGAAAGAAAAATACTAGAAGAAGTAATTAATCTGGACCCGTATTTAAGTCGTTTCGTGGATGGACAGGCTAGTCCATTTCTCCAGATCCACCGTCTGTCCAGATCCACGCCACAGATAGCAGCGCTCGCAAGCGGCGAGATCCCAGCAATGGAGACGGAGATGGAGGTCTACTCTGGTGCCCCGAGCACCAAGATGGCGAGGCTCGCGCCACCGGCGACGCCTTCCTTTGGTGGTTTTGCGGTAGCGGCTGGAAGCGACGAGGATGCGCCTACCGGATCCGAGCATCAAGAAGAGCAGTCTGGTCCCGACCGCATTAGCGACCTCCCGGACGCCATCCTTGGTGAGGTGATCTCCCGTCTGTCCACTAAGGAAGGCGTTTGCACTCAAATCCTCGCACGTCGATGGCGTCCTTCATGGCGCACCGCTCCTCTAAATCTCGACTGCAGTGAGATCCCTGTCCCACGTCTCTTTAAGCCCCTAGAAACAGTTCATATAGACGTATTGTCCATGCTCCCAGTAAGGATGTCATTCGCATTAGATATTTTGGAACTCGGTGTAGTTTTCAACCTGACATTGATGGTTCGTGCCTTCCGGAAGCCATCCTCTCCGGTCATGGTGGCACAGTTCATCGTCTTTGCATTAGGGCGTGCTACCTCCACTGTAGACCCTCTACAGTTGACGCCTGGCTTCGATCCCCAAGACTGAAGAATCTCCAGGTTCTTGAGTTCTATTACATGTTCCCAGGTTTTGTTGGAAAAACCATCACACTACCACACGAAATCTCTTCGTCTGCGCCCTCACCGCCGACTTCAACGCTGCTGTTTTCCTCCTCACTGCACACCGTCACATTTGCTCTTTGCCAGATACCTGACAAGTATGCATGATCATTTAAACTTCCACTCCTCAAGAGGCTTTCGTTTTTGGAAGTTGATATATCCGACGTCTCACTGCAAAGCATAATCAGCCATGGTTGCCCTGCCTTCGAGTGGCTCCTGCTTGTTTGCAGTAACTTGGACCACTGCAAATAAACTCAGGAAAAGTTGAAGTCATCTGTATCCTTTGTGAGAATGGTGAACTCGTTGTTGAGGATGCGCCCTCACTTAAACGATTGATTCACGATATTCAGAGCCGACACTTGCAGATAACTGTCTTTCATGCACCTAAGCTTGAGTGTTTGGGTAATTTTTATGAAGGATTTCCTGAATCCAAGATTGTTTTTGGCTCTACAGTTATCGAGGTGCTCACCTTTTGCACTATACTCTTTACTTGAATTCCTTGCAGTGCCGAAGTTTCATGTCACGCGACCTTTTATCCAGCTAATTTTATGATATGTGCTTGTCGTAGGCTTTGTCTGTAGTCAGCCTATCAATGGTGGTTCAATATGTGAAGACCCTACTTATCCACATGTCATTAAATCTGAACAAGGTTGTTGCCTTGATGCGATGCTTTCCTAGCCTAGAGAACCCGTTTATCGAGGTAACGATTTCTAGACACATTGAAAGCACATACAATGCACAGCGTACTATATTCAAGGCCTCTACCTCATTTTGTACTCCTCGAGTATTCTCACTCTTCATGCATTTTCAGGGAGGACTATGCCGTGAGGAAGGTGTAACAAATAAGTGGTGCCACAAGCACCGGGTGTTTCTGAAACATCATGACATTCGCCTGAAGACAGTAACGCTGGAAAAATATGTACACTGCAACAAAAACATTGAATTTGCAAAGTTCTTTGTTCAGAACGCAAAGGAGTTAGCGACTATGAGGCTCAAGTTTCTCCCCCCCCCAGACAACATCACTGAAGGATTTTATGAACATCAAGAAGAGGTGCTTCAATGGGGCAACAAGGCTTCTAGACGTGCTCGTCTTATATTGTCAGGGCATTGTAGGCATATGAACTTGGATTTAAAAGTACACATCTGGACAAACCAGTGTCCAATCATGAATTTGCCGGATCCATTGACCTGTGGATGTTGAAAACGGTTATCCGGACGTCAGAGATAGGTGTTGTTGCGTGCTTTCCAGTTTGGACTTCGAGCTTGTACTTTATCCATTGTCTGTAAGGTTGTCAGGAACTTGTTTTTGTGATCGTCAGCCGTGAAGCAACTTACAAGCTCAAAAAACTATCAAGTTTTCATGTTTTTGTGCACTGTCTATATGTTTGGATTTCCTTTTGTGAATAGAGCGAGCGACTAAAATCATCTGGAATACGCAGTCACATGTGATGTTACAGCCGTGCCTTTCCAAATAACTCATTAGCTGAGGTATTTTACAATACAGAGGCGGGCGTGCCTCTTGTACCTGTAAGACTGTGCGTCTGTTATCACTGCACGGCACTTCCTTTGTGCATGTCCGTGACTCTGTGCTGAACGTTTTGGGTGGAAACACGCTTCCCACTCTAGAACATAGTGTCTTGTAGAAACATGACAGTGTTGTTTCTGTGAATCAAGACGTGCTTGTCGTGGAACCGATGTGCTTGTGCTTTGCTTAAAAGCGTCACCATCCATCTTATTCTACTCCGATCCAAGTATCTGGCCATCAGAGCAAGAGCGAGATGGTGAGAGATCGGTGATGGAGGCGATTCAGGCGACCATCGTACGTCTTATCGAGGTGGCCAGGGAGAGCAACCCACAGCCCAACGCGCTGCAGCGCCTCCAGGGGCTGCTGATGTCCGCCACGGCGCGTTCCTTCTTCGACGCCAGCTTTGCCGCCTGGCTCAAGGGTGCGCTGGAAGACTTCATTCACAAGTTCAGCTTCGCCAACAGCAAGGTGAAGGACCTGAATGCTCGCCTCCATTCCATGCGTCGCCTCCGTAAAGACCGAGCCTCCGCCTCGGCTTCCACGACTCGGCTCACCGGCCTCCATGGGAACGATCTCTTTAGCGCGCTGATGGCCCTGCAGCTCCCGGTCAGGACGCCGCCGGAGGACCACCTGGAGGTCTCTCTCGGCGCGCAGCGCCTCATCATGCATGATGACATCGACAAGTTGAGCCAGATCTACGGACAGATTGTTTACGAGGACAGCTGCAGTGCCGTCCACGAGTCGAGCATGGCGGCCTACTTCGACCACAAGCAAACTTTGGTGAAGCTCGTTCAGGAGCACATCCACCTCGCCGACGCCGCCCCCACTTCTCGTCCAACCTCTGGACCATCAAGGGCACAAGCCCGGGTGCCTTGATTAGGTCCTTGCCTTGGCTCTCCGTTCATTTGCTGCAAGCCACATCCCACATGCTTGGAGGCAAGTTCTATATATTTGTGCTAGCTACTACTACTTTTGAGTTTCCAGTGACCTAGTCGATCTATCATGATCAGGACTTCTATTTATTGTGTGTGCTCTACTATGAATTTGACTCTAATATTGTATGCCTATCGTTAATTTCCATTATTAATTAATACCATCGGTCGTTTAGTATTACCAACTTAGTTTATCTCTTGTAGTCCACTTTTTATGCATCTCTTTGTATGCGTGCGCATGTTTCATTTGTGGTGATGTTAATCTACATGCCTCCTCGTGCCTCTTGTACCTATAAAACTGTGCGTCTGTTTCACAGCACGGCACTTCCTCTGGGTATGTCCATGACCCTGTGGTGAACGTTTGGGTGGAAACATGGAGCACAGCCTAGAACATAGCGTCCCGTAGAATCACGACACTGCCGTTTCTGCAAATTGAGACGTGCTTGTCGTAGAACCACTGTGCTTGTGCTTTGTTTAAAAGCGTGTCGTCGCTATCTTTTAAATACAAGGAAATATAGGTAGCCACGAACGTCTACGGCTTTTATACCGAATAATATATGTAACATCAAGAAAGAAGGATGACACAACTTAATACAGAACCGTTTCCGTAGGGAGTTCACGTCCGTGCTTTTAAATACAAGGAATAAGATTTTAAAAATAGCGCCCCTCGCATAGGCCATTCCGTGCCTCACAGAGAAAACACCTGTGGCTGTGCATAAGACAAAGGTTCAAAAACAACATCTCCCTAATCTGCCACTCATTGCCTCACAAAGTAAACAACGAGTGTTCATATCAGAACCCAGTTCTGTTCGGTTTGCGCAACAAACACACGAACGTGACTCTCTCTAATACTAAAGTATGCCTCGATGGGCTTCTCACCCGCGCCTCTCTGTCTAAACGAGTCGACAGAATCATTTGGAAAACAGACACAAGCGAACATGACTCTATATAATACCACACGATGCCTTTGCGTAAGACAGAGGTTCGGCTATGTGGGCCAAACGCATGTGCATCTCCATCTGATAGAGTCACAGGCTAGCGTGAGTCCATGTAATAATACTACCGACCATGCCTTTGAGTGCTTCATGCCCGTGCCCGTGTCCATCTTGAGCTTGTCATAACGTATGTGTCGTACTGAAGGGCGAGCTTCGCCTTCGCCTTCTCATCAATAGGATTGATGGAAGTCTCAAATAAAGCAACAACACCAAGCATCCAAAAACAAGTCAAGACAGTTTCAAAGAACCGCTGGGGCAACAGCAAAACAAGCCCGAAACATAACAAGTTCATTTCACAGCGATACACGGCCTATTTATTGAACCTAGACATATATAGATAGATAGGTATGGTAATCCACGGCAAGTACTTGTAAACAAGAGCTAACATACCAAGTTCATTTCACATCGAAACATGGCCCAGCCAATTCTAAATGAGGTTGATGGTGATCATCATCCTCAAGTCACGGCGACGGGTGTTCGCAACAGTGAGTAGGATGCCCTGACCTACCCGAAGATTCTTGCCATGAAGGAACTTCTTCCACCCCGCCTGGTTGAAGACAGTGCGACCGTCCGTGTCCACTGCGTAGGCACAGGTGGTGATGGAGCCTGTTCTGGTAAGGCGTAGTCCAGCAGACATGCCTTATTGATGCGTCTCGATGCCACAACTAACAGATAACCTCTTATGTAATTTCTGAAAATAGTTGGTATGATATATGAGCATGTCACGTGCAATTATCAGCAAATCATACACTTGAAGACACATATATCATTGGATTCAACACTGAGCATATATATCATCACATCACTACACTAGACGTTGATCATCAAATTACTACAGTAATTAAGCATATCATTAGTTTGCTACGTACACTAACCACATCATCGCATATTACTACACTACATAAGGATATATCACAGTACTACAACATGCATATCATATCAACTAGTACACTTATTAAGCATGCATATCGTGTAATTACCACATTAAGTAACATACCATGAGATGCTATTTAACATTCGTCCTTGTGAGGCGTGTCACGAATGGCATCCCGACGTAGTCTTCGCGTAGTGGAAGCATGTCCCAGAGATTGCACATTTCATCACCGCTCAGCCTCAGTCTTTGGGCATAGAGTGCTTCATCAAGTGGGTTCTCATCATCATCTGAATCCTCACCATCCTCCTCCTCATGAACTTCATCCACACTATCAGAAATCAAATTCAGACAGATAACAGAAATCCTGGGCCTTTCTGCTCTGAAGGAGAAGCTAATCAATTCACCCCCACTAAGATGCAAGCGGGCGATGAAGTGATCCCATTCATCTCCTCTAATCTGGGTTATCGTTCGCCCCTTATCGACCTGCATAGTGTACGGCCCCCAAGAGCGTCGAAGGTCACGGTGTCTCCGACGAGCTCATTGAATGCTAATCTCACATTGCATGGGACGATCTGTGCAAGATAAAAACAAATAACAAACACACATTAGTGGAAATAGAAATAAAAAACAAAATAATGAACTGTCGGAAGGTTCATATAAATTGTTACTGCTGCAAAAACAAAAGTAGGGTGGAAGTAGATGCCGAACAGCGTGGCAGTACAAAGACTGGTCCGGCACTGTGACTTGCACAGTCGACACGGTGCTTCCTCCATTCTACAAAGAACATATTAACTATAAACGAGTCGATCGTGCGGCCGTGCCTCCCATGTCAAAAAGAAGAGTTGCGATCGTGCATCCATGCTCAGTATGTTTGTAGTGACACGCTCCTCGGAGAGGCATGTGCGTGAATCAAGTGGAGGCATGGATTACGGGTTGTTGCCACTGTCCGATGTCACTGTTCTCGCAACGACATCACTTAAAAAATACTACTTTTTTGATAAATGGTGTTTTGCAACACCTCCGTCCTCCAAACCGTCTTTCCAGATCCACCGGTTCCATCGCTCCTACATGGAGTCCGACGCCTCTAGTACCAAGAGGACAAGGCTCGTGCCACCAACGACGCATTCCTCTGGGTGTTTGGCGGTACCGACGGGGACCGGTGAGGGTCCGCCCACCGGATCTGAGGAGCACGGGAAAAAAACTCGTCCGGATCGCATCAGCGATCTCCCGGACGTCATTGATATGTCTCCGTCGTATCTACTTTTCCAAACACTTTTGCCCTTGTTTTGGACTCTAACTTGTATGATTTGAATGGAACTAACCTAGACTGACGCTGTTTTCAGCAGAATTGCCATGGTGTTGTTTTATGTGCAGAAAACAAATATTCTCGGAATGTCTTGAAACTCCACGGAACATCTTAGAAAAAACAATAAAAAATCATCGCCAAAGATGAAGACCAGGGGGCCCACACCCTTCTCACGAGGGTGGGGGGCGGCCCCCCTAGGGCGCGCCCCCTACCTCATGGGCCCCTTGGAAACCCTCTGACGCCAACTCCAACTCTATATTTGCTTTCGGAGAGAAAAAACCAGGGAGAAGAAATCATCGCGTTTTATGATACGGAGCCGCCGCCAAGCCCTAAAACCTCTCGGGAGGGCTGATCTGGAGTCCGTTCGGGGCTCCGGAGAGGGGGATTCGTCGCCGTCGTCATCATCAACCATCCTCCATCACCAATTTCATGATGCTCACCGCCGTGCGTGAGTAATTCCATCGTAGGCTTGCTGGACGGTGATGGGTTGGATGAGATTTATCATGTAATCGAGTTAGTTTTGTTAGGGTTTGATCCCTAGTATCCATTATGTTCTGAGATTGATGTTGCTATGACTTTGCTATGCTTAATGCTTGTCACTAGGGCCTGAGTGCCATGATTTCAGATCTGAACCTATTATGCTTTCATGAATATATGTGAGTTCTTGATCCTATCTTGCAAGTCTATAGTCACCTACTATGTGTTATGATCCGGCAACCCCGAAGTGACAATAATCGGGACCACTCCCGGCGATGACCATAGTTTGAGGAGTTCATGTATTCACTATGTGCCAATTCTTTGTTCCGGTTCTCTATTAAAAGGAGGCCTTAATATCCCTTAGTTTCCAATAGGACCCCGCTGCCACGGGAGGGTAGGACAAAAGATGTCATGCAAGTTCTTCTCCATAAGCACGTATGACTATATACGGAATACATGCCTACATTACATTGATGAATTGGAGCTAGTCCCGTGTCACCCTATGTTATGACTGTTACATGACGAACCGCATCCGGCATAATTATCCATCACTGATCGGGTGCCTATGAGTTTTCCATATACTGGTTTACGCTTATTTACTTTCCCGATGCTACTGTTACAATCACTACAAAATACCGAAAACATTACTTTTGATGTCTTTACTTTTGTTGCTGCTACCACCACTATCATATTACTTTGCTACTAAACACTTTGCTGCAGATACTAAGTTTCCAGGTGTGGTTGAATTGACAACTCAGCTGCTAATACTTGAGAATATTCTTTGGCTCCCCTTGTGTCGAATCAATAAATTTGGGTTGAATACTCTACCCTCGAAAGCTGTTGCGATCCCCTATACTTGTGGGTTATCAGTCATCCTAGATGAGATCATCTCTCGTCTGCCCATTAGGGATAGCATCCGTACTCGCATCCTCGCTCGTCGATGGCGTCCTTTATGGCCCACCGCTCCTCTGAATCTTGACTGCCGTGAGATCCCTGTCGCTCGTCTTTTTTAGCCTCTAGAAACAGTTCATATCGAGAAAATCTCTATGGCGCCTCCTACCTGGGAGCTCGCCCGCGAAAGGCACTTCGGAACTCGGTGCCCTTGCAAATCTGGCACTGACAATACCACCCTTCCGGATGCCATCCTCTCCGCCCATGTGGGCGCAGTTCACCGTCTCTGCATACCGGCGTGCTACCTCCAATCCAGACCCTCCGCCGTCGGCACCTGGTTGAAATCATCCAAACTGAACAATCTCCAGGTGCTCGAGTTCTATTACATGTTCCCAGATTTTGTGAGAGAGTGTGTCGTACGACCACTCACACACCCATCATCTGCGCCCTATGCACCGGCGTCCTCCCTACACACCGCCACCTTTGCTCTTTGCCAAATAACAAACAGTTACGTTCAGGCTCTTAAACTACCACTGCTCAAGAGACTTTCACTAGTGGACGTTGGTATATCAGACATCTCGCTTGAAAGTATCATCCACTCTAGTTGCCCCGCACTCCAGTGCCTACTTCTTACTTGGAATATGGAAAGCCACTGCATAAGAATAAACTCACGTAACCTTGTAAGCATTGCAATTCGCTGTGGACATGGCGAACTTGTTATAGAGGATGCCCTGTCACTTCAGCGGTTGCTTAACGATATTCTCAGCAGCAACTTGCAGATAACTGTCATGTCTGCACCTAAACTAGAGACTGTGGGCAAATTCCATGATTTTTTCTCTGAATCCAAGGTCACACGTGACCCTACAATTATCCAGGTACCTAGTTTTCAGTTGCATTTGTTCGAGTAAACAAATTTCATGTAATAGAACCTTTTGTTCAATTTTTGAAATGTTGTGCATGCACCATGCAGGGTTTGCCGGCAGTCAGCCTGACAACAGTGCTTCAAACGGTCAAGACTTTGCTCATCAAGATGTGTTTTGAAGTGGACGTGGCCGTTTCCCTGATGCAATGCTTTCGAAGCCTTGAGAACTTGTTTATCGAGGTGATGATTCTCACACACATTGAAAGCCCATAACATGCAAACTATACTACTTCTATTGTATGTCTTAAAAGGCTTGTCTTACATTCGCCTGTAAATTGATACACCGATGGCTAGACATGTTTTAGTATTTCATACACCCGTATCTACAGAGAATCCAATAAATACCTTACACTGGATGCTCTTTCGACAGAATCTCTGTTTTTAGAGCTTAAGTATTTTCATTCTTCATGTACATCTAGGGAGGACTCTGTTGCGGAGAAACAAATACATGGCGTCGTACGCACTGACCGTCTGTCAAACGAGATGACTTTCGTCTGAAGACAGTAACGCTGGATGAGTATGAACCCTGCTTGGTAAACATTGAATTTGTGAGATTCTTTGTTCTGAGTGCAAGCAAGCTTGAGACCATGAGGCTTAACTATCGCTACCACCAAGACTTCACAGAAGAATTTTACGAAAAGCATCAAAAGGATCTTTTGTGGCACAAAAAGGCTTCTGAACGTGCTCGCCTTATATTATCAGGAGCGTGCAAGCACCGGTTCTTTTATTTAAAACTCACGCGTGTTGAATATCTGGATTTGACGGACCCATTCAGATGTGACTGCTGAACACAGAGCTGGAGTAAGTTGTCCAAGCTTGCAGGGTTACATGTTGTTGCACCCTTTTGAACATGTGTTTCATCTGAACATGAACAGACAACCCTTGTAATATTTTGTACCGTCTGTAAGCTTGCCATAACAATCCTTGATTATAAAGTGTTGTAATTGTGCAAACAAAAGTGTTGTAACTGTGCAAACGTCAATGTTTCAGCGAAAAGATTCTGAGTATTTTACCATCACGACAACGATTCTTTGTTAGTATAGTATGATGTTCCCACTGATAATGAAATCGTCAGTGGGAACCTTTCCAATACCGAAGCAAGTCCGTGATTGGTAGGCCAATAAAACCGTGTGTCTCGTGACATGACGGCTGTTCTTCGTGTTAAGGTCACACTTTGTCTAGAAACTTCACAACCGTGGTTTTCTAACTGCGTATTAAGAAGGTTGGCACACGTGCATGTAGAGCCCTTACTTCGGCGCCTTCTGCTCACAGTTTTCTGCACCCAGAGAGGGTTTATGCTGAGTCAGGCACTTTTCTGCATCTACATGCCTCCATAGCTGACATAAGCCGTGGCTGTTAGGTGCCCGTGGAGCCAGACGCCCGCGGGTCCAGAGAGCTCACAACGGTGCCTCTCCAGCAGAGCATTCTCACCCATGCCTCTGCCACCACACTTTTGTGCATCCATTAGGCTGACACTCGTGCCTAAGAGGCTTCATTTCCGCGCCTCTGGTGTTTCAATACACGTGCCTCACATGACACTTGCCGTGACCCTTGTGATTGCAGAGAATACACACCCGTGCCTCCATAGCTGAGTATTCTGATCCATGTCTCTACCACCGAAATTTTGTGCATTCGGAGGGTTGACGATCATACGTGCCTGTAGAGGCTAGACTTTGGTGCCTCCGGAGCCTGCACCCTTGTGCCTCACATGCCACGAGCCGTGGCTTTTACGTTCCGCTGGAGACACACCGCTATGGATCCAGATACTTCACAAACGTGTCTTTTCACCTGAGTGTTCGCAGGCATGCCTCTGGCACCACACTTTTTGTGCATCTAGGGAGTTGATAGCTGGCTCTGTGGAGGCTTCAATGAGGTCCGTGCTTGTATAGACTGCAATTAGATGGCTCCACCGCCTGCACGCATGTGCCTCAAATGAGATTTGCCCCCGTGTCGTGGCGCACACCCCCATGTCTCTACAGACCGCGCAACCGTGGGTTTTTAACTGAGTATTCAGACACATGCCTTCCCCGCCAAACTTCTGTGTATCTTGACAGTTGATACCCGTGCCTCGTGAAGACACATGTCTGTCCACGCCGTAACAATTCCACCACGTCTGTCGAAATCCTCTAGATTAGGTACGTATATATATTGTCGTCTTTATGGATCGTAAAACCCTAACCCTTTTCCCAGATCCACCGCACAAAGACCTGCAACGGAGGCGGCATGAGCTTGGCAATGGAGATGAAGAAGCGTGCCTCTAGCAACAAGAAGACGAGGTTCGCCGCTGTACCCGTGCCCTCTAAGCTCGTTAAGAGGAGTGGCTGTGGCTTGCCCACTGGATCCGAGAACCATGTTGAATCTGGTCCGAACCGCATCAGCGATCTTCCTGAGGCCATCCTCGGCGAGATCATCTCTCGTCTGCCCATAAAGGAAGGCATGTGCACACAAGTGCTCGCATCTCGGTGGCGCCGCATATGGTGCACTGCACCACTCGATCTCAACTTTCGTGTGATCCTTGATACTCGTTCTACCAGATCTCTGGAAAAAATCTGTTGCTAAATCATCCGTGTTCTCTCAGGAAAGCAAATCGTCCAGGAAACATACGTCGGAACTCACTGCCGACATCTTTGTTGCAACTGCTGCAGAGAATCTGTCGCTGATGGCTTCAGTCTTCCTGTATCTATCCTCTCCGATCACAAGGGCCCGATTCGCCGCCTCTGCATCCCAACAAGCTACCTCCAGTGCGAACCTTGTGGCGTCGATGAGTTGTTCCTGACTCGGAATCTGGACTAACTCCAAGTTTTAGAGTTCTATCATATATTCCCAAAATTCTTCTACCCAGTGCCCAGGCAAGCACGCAGAATCCCTTCTTATATGTCGTCGCCACCGACATCCATCTCGAGATTTCCCTCGTCTCTCCACACCATCACCTTCGCCGTGTGCAAACTAGAAGACAATCTTGTAGAAATGCTTTGCCTCCCACTGCTCAGGAGACTTTCGCTGGTGGAGGTTTATATATCGGATGTCTCCTTGGAGAAGTTCATCCACCACGGTTGCCCTGCCTTGGAGTGCCTGCTGCTTGTTTGCAACAAGAAATTATGTTGTCTACAAATAAACTCAGCTAGGCTTGTAAGCATTGGCATTCGTTCCGATGGAGGAAAACTGACCATTGAGGATGCGCCTTCCCTCCGGAGACTGCTACATGATTCTGTAGATGCACAACTACAGATAACAGTTTTGTCCA
The DNA here is from genome assembly GCF_018294505.1 of Triticum aestivum. Lineage (NCBI taxonomy): Eukaryota > Viridiplantae > Streptophyta > Magnoliopsida > Poales > Poaceae > Triticum > Triticum aestivum. Next base: position 700,705,327 of record NC_057797.1, on the reverse strand, counting down.
CACCTGTGTTGGACACATTGGGAAAAATTTCTGAATTACCCAACGAAACAAATATCGTCATTGGGACTACAGTTATTCAGGTACTTCCTCTGCATGTTACTTTGACCTGCGTTATTCAAAAGCACTTGAGATTCACATCCACGGGCTAATAATATAACGTTATGTGCTCAATGAAGGGTCTTTGCATAAGTAGCCTACACGCGGTGATGTATTCCGTCAAGACCTTGTTTATCTCATAGACATGCTTTAATCTGGATGAGATTGTTGACTTGCTGGGATGCTTTCAATGCTTGGAAAACTTGTTTATCGAGGTGATCATTTCACACACGCTGAAAGCCCACGCAAAATATGCATAATATACTGGCACTAACTCTTAACTTTGCTCTTCCCGGGAGTTTAGGGAGGAGGATGGGATCAAAGAGGTATAACAAATGAATGGCGCCAAAAGCAGCAGGTGTTTCTCAATAATCACGACATTTGTTTGAGGACATTAACGCTGGAAGACTATGATGTCACAGATGCAAACACTGAATTTGTGACATTCTTTATTCTCAATGCTAGGATGCTACTGACCATCAGGCTTAAGTTTGGCCTGCGCAGAGATTTCACCCGTGAATTTTACAAACGGCAAGAAGAGGTACTGCAGATGGACAAAAGGGCTTCTAATTGCGCAGAGCTTAAATTAACAGCAACTTCTGAGGACATGCACATGGACTTAAAAAACACAGGTGTTGAATATCTGGATTTGCCAGATCCATTCAACTGTGGATGCTGAAAAGTAGGTCTGAAGAGATGTACATGCTATATTGAATGAGTGCATTGTGTAAACATGGTCAAGCAATTACGTACATGCTTTCTGTTTTCAATATCGATCATATGTTTCTGGACCCTATGATAAAAGAAATCAGCTCACACATATGCTCAAAAATCAAACTAGTATCCTCTTGTTTATCTTAGTTGCTTGGCATGAAATTCTGTCTTTTAAAAGCAACATGCGTCCACTGCAAACCTGCAACTGCTCCAACCACGCCTCTCCGAAGGACGTCTCGTGCACCCCACGGGAAACGAACGTGCATCAAGAGGTTGTGAAAATCATACGTCCGTGTGAACACGTCTCTGAAAACATTTGGAATGTTGTGATAATGACTTAAGGTCAGCGACGAACCTCCAATCACTTTTTAGATGTTGGGTTTCCATTTCTCATTATCATATTGAACAAAACTGATGCATCCGAAGAATTTGTCAAGCGAAAGATTGCGTGCCCCTCTTAATTGCAGACATCGTGTCCCTTCGAGAGACCATGTCAGAAATGAACATTTCGGAAAATAGTAGCACGGTCTTTTGCGTCATTTAAACATACACCCGTGCCTCTCTCAGTGAACAAGTAACTTAAAGTGTTACGAAAACTGAGGCACTTCACTGCATTTTCTCCTTGGATAACCGTGCGCACCATGGCTTCACTCCACTGTCCCTTGGAGTGGCCGTGTCATGCGAAAACAACTAGGAGAACACAACTAGGAATGGACGTGTCATGCGAAAACAACTAGGAGAACACAACTAGCAATGGCCGTGTCATGTGAAATCAACTAGGAGAACACAACTAGGAATGGCCATGTCATGCGAAAACAACTAGGAGAACACAAAAGATGCCTGTGCATCGTCCGCACATACATTTAGAACACAAAGGCATTTCCGTGCGTCTCATTCTTATCCTTACAGGACGATGCGCACCGTGGCTTCACGTCCCTGTCTCTCGGAGAGACCGTACTAGGGAAAAATACTTCGGAAAACAGAAGCATGGTCATGCGTCATGGACGTGCACAACCTGTCTCAGTGAACGCCCCACTAAGAAAATTCCGAAAACAGAAACAAAACTGTGCCTTATATGCATGTAAGTCTGTGCGTGTTGGGGCCGTCCGTGCGTGCCTCTATGCTCCTATAATAAGCCTATAGCCCCATGCCAGTGAGCAGGCGCGTATTATAACTGTCTGCTCTGCTTTGTGCCAACCCAGACCGCCCCCTCCCACTCACCCACTGTAGCGTTCATCGTCTCTTCTCTCTCGATTCTCCCTCTCGATCCAGGGTTAGTCCATTTTTCTTAATTTCTATGTGAATTTTTCGCTATGATTAGTTTTCCTCTCTGTTGGTTTCGTCTCTCCGTGATTGAAAGCGACGCATCTACGCTGTTATGCTAGGAGTTGCCTGGGAATTCGTTGTGATCTAGACCAAATCAACGCATTACGAGGGCGAACCTGTACAGGACCCGTGCCTCTTAAGGGCGGAGTTTATTCGAAGTCGGCATTTGTGCTTGAGAACTCTACGAGCTGCAGCGACCTGCGGCGTCCAAGTCACAGGTGAGCGATGAACTTCGTCGAGGGAGGTTGGTAGTTTAAATTGAAGCCTGTTAGGTCTTGCAAACAACGGCGGTGGCTGGAAGTCCAAGCGAGTGGCCAGATGTTGAGCTCTATTGCTTAACCGGCCACAGGGTGCTGGAGGTCGGTGTTTGGGGTGCTGTTGACTGGGAGTCGGGGTCTGTGCTTGAAGATAGCGTTTGGGGTACTGTACGCTGGTGGCAGGGTTAACGTTGATAGATCACCTATTTCAAATACCACCTAGCCACACATGTTCCGGTGGTTGGCGTCGGCGACGGTGGCGTATGGTCGTGGATGACGTTATTGCTGGGTGCAGCTCCGACCAATTTACATATAATTTTAATGTTACAAACACTCATTTGAGACGCCTGATGATAGACTATTGTTTTTCCTTTTTGCCTGTCTTGTCTTGAAATATACCTTTGCTAAAGCTGCTTTTAAAACCAAGCAGCAGAAATCCTTTTTAGGAAATTGCTTGTGAACGACTATTTATGTAGAAATGCCGATTTAGCCGAATAGTTTTTCAAGATTATGAAATTTTCCTTGTGTTGAGAATTTCATATAAACGTTTTTTGCAACGTATTACAGGGGAAACCATGTGCTATGATATATGTACCAACCTCGATTGCTCCGGACTGGAGTCAGGCGTTCTTCACAATGCGATAACAGTGCATCTTCCTTGATGCTTCAAGACATGCCTGGTAAGGAGAAATGTTTGCCACCCCATGCTGCCCATCAGTTACTACCAACTAGTGTATCTTTCTGATGAAGGAAATAAAAGTTTCTACCATATTGTTTGAATGGAATGCCTACATTTAAGCATTTAATGATAAATTTTCAGTTTTTGATGTACCTTGTTTTATCAAATAGCAACCTGTTGAAAACAATTGGTACATATATGATAAGCGCTATCTGTCTTGGTTATACATGCCTGGTAAGATTTTTTTTCCTGCGCAGTATGTGCCATGCTACTGCAGGCAGCAAGTCACTTCTTCAATCTATCGGTGGAAAGAGGAAGCATTTCAAGAAGAAGGAAAACAAAGAAATCCAGTACTGATCACCAACGAGGATCTGTCATATGAGATCTACATCATCGATGAACCTAACCGGTCTAAAATTCATGGACCTGGCTGGGAAAAGTTAATTAGTGACTACGATCTTCATTATCGAGATCTAATCATCATAAACCTGGATACTGGGAGTCTGTCCATTGAGATAGATCTGAGACTCAGTGATTCCCGAGGAGGTCACATGCCCCTCCCCAAACCATCACTAGGTAAGTGCACAAACTTCCATCCTATTTTATCAACTACGTTTATCAGCGTAATTTGGTACTCCTACCCGTGTCCACTAAATTAATGACATACTTACAGTCAAAGTTATTTTGAAAACATTTTATGCAATTCTGTTGATTATCATCCCGACTTGATCACATGCATTGAATTTAACCATTCATTTTAAACTTAAATACCGAGTTCATCTGTTTAAACAAATTTGTTTGAAAATGAGTTATTTTGTTCCATGAAGCTCTTGATTTTCTAAATGACTCGGAGAGGGAGTACATTGGGAAAACAGTGTTCGGTCGAGGCGTTAACCTCTCATACAGACAGTTAGGACAGATGATATACCATGTGTTTGAGTCTGACGACTTCCCCACCATACCCTTTGTGCAGCGTCTAAACGTCACCAATGTCATAAATGGTCGTCTGGTTAGTCATTTAATATTTGTTTTGATCCACTGCCATGGTTTTGTTTGCTATTTTCGATGTTTTATGTCCTTGTACATTGATTTTATCTACTAATATCGGTACAATCTGTAGAGAATCCCATCTGCCGTTGTGAGGCTTCTAAAGATGAACCTGGGATATCTACCTCAAAACGGTGGTATCAGCCTAACAGAGATGTATGATGCAATAGACATGAGCACAATGTACTCCATACAAGCTGACGGCGGAATGGAGGTGACCGGTTTTTCAGATTTTTCCCGGGAAGCTCAGCTAAAGGTTGGTTTAATTGTCCTTGTCACAATTGAAAAGCGGTGGCCAACATTGGGAAACATGAAGCTGCTGCGGATGATAATCAACGATCTTTCCTGATAGAGTGTTGCCGGTGGCTATGCTTCCTAGTTCAGTAATTTATGTCTGTTTTTTGAACAGTATAAGTGTAAAACGATTATTCCTACATTTGTAAAACCCGGAATGCCCTGGATAAATGTCGAATCACACCTTGCGGCAAAACCATGGATGCCGGTGCTTCTCAGGAACACATCTGTGGCTTCTTGCACATGTAGTTGAGTGCACGGCTTTTTGTTCGTGCCCGTGCCTCACATCGCAGCATAGCACGAATTGACGTCCGTGAACCACGTAACTTCATTTATGTGCCTGACGTAGCATCGTATCTATGCCTCTACTTGCACCTCTTGTTGTATAAGTGCTTCTTGCAGCTGCATATCCACGCCTGTCGTTGCTTCTGGTTCTTTCTGTCCATCTCATAGCGTCAGCTGCAACAGTACCTCTGAAGAAACACAGCACTGCTCCTACCAGCAAATGTATCACTGAAGACAGTTGCCACTCCCAATGAATGTACCACGCCCGTGTGTCTGATAGTTAAACCAGCCACTTCAAGCATGCTTCTCTTGGTCAGAGACTTGTGCCTCTACATACTGCCCCTGCATGCCTCACGAGATAAATTGTAAAAGTTAACATTTCACAGCAAACTACGCAAGACAAAGAGCATCTCCCCGACTTGCTGGAGATACGACGGTTGCTAAAAACATAACTGCTGATTTTATTTTTAATTTTTATAAAGAAAAACCACGATCAAAAACTCAGGATGTGCACAACCGCTCCACCAGGGAGATGAAACCACGATCCAGAACCCATGATGTGCACAACCACATCGACAGTGAGATCATGCACTCCTTTGCCGCTTCCCCGCCCTTAAATTTAGACTTCCGCTGCGGCCTTCTTACACACAAACAACAGAAATCGCCATTGCGCTCCCACTCATTGTTCCCCACAAAAAACCAGGTTGCAGAAGGACCAGCTGCTCCAGGCCATGGGATTCATCAAGGAATTCAAGGAGGTGCAGGCCCACGGCAACACCAAGTTGCACGTGATCCACACCAACGACTTACACAAGGCAGCGACCACCATCGAGCAGTACGAGCGACACCTCGAATTCGAGCGCCTCAAGATCGTCAGAGTTGATGTGGAGTACACCAATGACGTTGGCGAAGATCAGAAACCAGCCCTCGTCCAGCTATCCGTCGGCAAGGATCATCTGGTGTTGCTCTTCCAACTGAGCGCCGCCGACAAGAACTGCACCAGGTTCAACAACTTCCTCGCCGACCCCAGATACACGTTTGCTGGCTTCTCCATCGACGGCGACATAGAGATGCTCGGGCGCATCGGACTAGAGATCGCCCACTTCGTTGACATCCAGAAGGAATGGAGAGTGCCTACAGCTACCAAGCGTCTGGACTCCCTTGGGGATATCTCAGGCATCATTGTCCACGACTACTACAATAGCATGAAGAAGAAGCTCACCAACGCAGAGCACCAGCGCTGGGTGCGCATGCCCCTGTCCATGAGGCACATCGAGTACATGGCAAAAGATGCTTACACTGCGTACGAGATATGGAGCCGTCTCACCATCATCCAGGAAGGCCTCCGCCGGGAAAAACTCGAGAAGGAGCAGACCAGGAAGCGCGCAAGGTGCTGGGGCGACTACGACTACTAAAGCAGGTGGTCCCGGCCAAGAAAAGTAACTAGAAGATTGCTCATGCCATTCTAGATTTCTCGTTAGATTTGCTTTCTCTCAAGACTGCCGTTTGCTTGTTCTAAATTTAGATTTGCTTGTGTCACAGTTAACCTTGTAGTTTGCTTACAGTTTACATATCTACTGAACAAGTTTATTTCCAGTGCAATGTTACAGTTTTCTATTATTAGAATATATTGGCGTGAATTGAAAAATATAAACACAGTACAGATAACCTTGTAATTTTGCTTCCAATTTACATATCTTCTGAACAAGTTTATTTCCAGTGTAATGTTGCAGTTTTCTATTATTAGAATATATTGGCGTGAACTGAAAAATATAAACACAGTATTGATAACCTTGTAATTTTGCTTCCAATTTACATATCTTCTGAACAAGTTTATTTCCAATGTAATGTTGCAGTTTTCTATCATTAGAATATATTGGCGTGAACTGAAAAATATAAACACAGTACAGATACTATACGATTAGCGTAACACACAGAGCAGTACACATAGCAATCCACAAAAATGACGAGCATGCAATGCACTACTACCTTTGTGGGTGCAGCGTCGAAATGCAAGGACAACAATTACAGAATGCTCCTAAAAGCAGTGCTCTCTCGGGCATAACATGTTAAGAAAGTTGCTGAGAACAAAAACATCAGCAAACCGAGCATTACGTCCACCCCATTGGCACTAAACGTGACGTCAATGAAAACGCAGAGGCTGGAGCGTGCCTTACAGCCAGCTTCCGACGTATCGCAGACGTGAAGATTTGCTTCCTCCTTAATATAGGACGTGACTATCACAGACGCAAATGCTCCATCCTTCACCTCCGTGCCTCAACAAGAACGACGATCGTGCTTGTAACAGTACAGTGTATAGATGATACCATAAGGAGACATTAGGGACCACCTTGCACCTATTTCATACGTGACCATGCCCGTTCCGTCGGCACATTCATGCCTCTCACAAAAGTAATTGCCATGCCTCTGCCACACAACATATAAGTGAAAAACAATTCTTTCTACACTTATAAAACCCCGAATGTCCTGGATAAATGTCGAATCCCATCTTGCGGTAAAACCATGCAAGATGGTGCTTCTCAGAAGCACATCTGTGGCTTTTTTGTGCATGTTGTTGAGTGCCTCTCTAGAATCTAACAATGCTGAAACCATAATCAAATCTAACCACACTAAAATCGCGAGAATCAAATATGTGCCCTAGTTGAGACGTTTATTTTGTACTTGAAACTGCAATCTATAATAAAACAATACAGTGTAATAAAACATACGCCTTTCGACCCAAATATGGTACTTAAAACTGCAATTTGTAATAAAACATACACCTTCCATCACAAATTAATACGCTCAACGCTGTACTAACCAGTACAACGTGAATTGTACTGCAAAGTTGACACATTTATTTTGGACGGCGTAGTACTACTACTTAGGAACAAAACACGATCGCTTGACATGGAAACGAAACTGTCTCCGTTTTGACAATGACGATTGCTTCACATTGTTCAACCTTTACAGACACAGAAAACATGAAAAGCATAAAAAGCATGGAAAAGCAAACATCTACCAACAAAACTACACTACTCCCCGTCGTCGGAGATGCCCACTATCTCCATTCTGACATCGACGTCGTTGGCCTCCGCCTCCTGCTCCGCATCCAGCTTGTCGAAGAGCACATCGGTCTTCTCCTGCTCTTCCTGGAGGAATCGCCGGTTGGACTCCACATACGCCTCATCTTGGATGGACTCCAGGATAGCGCTCTGCTCCGCCATCAAGGCCGATTCACCGAGATAGAACTCCGCCTCGTCTTCCTCGTCACCGTACTCCTCGTCGTCCTCGTCTTCCTCATCACCAGCCTCCTCGCTGTCCTCGTCCATGCCTTCCTCGACGTCCTTGTCATCCTCGTCCATGCCTTCATCGTCGTCCTCGTCATCCTCGTCCACGCCTTCCTCGTCGTCCTCGTCCACACCTTCCTCATCGTCCTCCTCATCCTCGTCCATGCCTTCCTCGTCGTCCTCATCATCCTCATCCACGCCTTCCACGTCGTCTTCCTCATCCTTGTCACCCCCTCCTCTTCCTCCATCACATCTCCCCCAACTGGATCAACTCCCTGCATGAGCTCCGACGGATCCCCCTCCACTTCCTCCACCTCCCCAATCTCCTCCGGCCCCGGCGAGTCCGGAGACATGCCCGCTGCGACCCGAGCGGCGCGCCTCGAACGGATGTCCTCCTGCAACTAAAAGCAACGCTCGGGAGTAAGCACCGCATAAGTAGTTATCTTGTGTCGAACCATGGTGGGGAACGTCACAAACGAAAAGAGGTAGATGGGTGATTTCCTAAGATTGCCGGCGAAAGAGAGAGAAGCAGGATGATGTCTAGTGGTGGCGGATGCCGCTCGGCTTAAATAACTGCTTCTTGACCTCGGGCGACGGAACGGTGACACGCGGTGTTCACTTCACCGATGGATGAGACGGCGGTGGTCCTTTTGGATTCTGCAACGCCGACACATGGCGTTCACTCTATTAAATACCTCCACCTCCTTCAGAACGGCGTCACCAGAGGAAACGCACGTCGGACCCTTGGGTTTCCGGAGCGGCGTTCACACCGAATACGAGGGGACACCATGAATGTGACTCCGTGTAACGCATATAGTTGTGTCTTTCAGTGCGAACGATTCAACAGAATCATTTGGAACACCAAGACAAACTAACGTCACTCTACACAATGCGACGTCGTGCCTTCCTGGAACCCATAGCCGTGCGAAGAATATACCACACCGGCATCTCTCGAATAAGCCATTCCCTGCTCCACAGAGTAAACAGTGGGTATTCACAACTGAACCAATTCCGCTGGGTCTCCCCAATTAAAGAACCTTTGTGCGCTGAACGGTGGTGCCTCTCCGTCTGATCGAGTCGACGGAATCATAAGGAACACAAACACATGGGAGCGTGACTCTATATTATAGGGCAGCATGCCTTTTAGCGCTTCACACCCGTGCATGTGACCCTTAACACTGCCACGAACGTCCACGCCATCATCAGTGCACAAGTCATGTCGATACCTGATACAGAACCATAGTTGTAGTCACTTAACGCCCGTCCTCCTAATAAAAGAAGCGCCACGAAACTCAGCACAGAGCCGTGGCTTTTAAAAACAAGGAAATTGCGCTTTTAAACACCTCGACTCTCGAACCGGTCACTCACAAAGTAAACATTTAGCATTAACACCTAAACCCATTTCGCTTTGTTTCAACAATAAACTTACGAAACGTGACTCTCCGACAGACCCAACCATGCCCTGATGGCATTCATGTTCGTGCCTCTTGTACTGAACTAGTCAATGGAATCATTTCGAACACAAATACAGGTGAACGAGACTCTACATAAAACCACGCCATTTGGAACACCAAGACAAACTAACGTCACTCTACACAATAAAACACCGTGCCTTCCTGGGACCCATGACCGTGCGAAGAATATACCACACCAGCGTCTCTCAAATAGGCTATTCGGTGCCTCACAGAGAAAACAGTGGGTGTTCACATCTGAACCAATTCCAGTGGGTCTCCCCAATTAAAGAAAGAACCTGACGGTGCCTTTGTGCACTGAACGCCCGTGCCTCTCCGTCTGATCGAGTCGTCGGAATGATTCGGAACTCAAACACACGGGAAAGTGACTCTATATTATATGGTAGCCTGCCTTTTAGCGCTTCACGCCCGTGCCTGTGACCCTTAAAACTGCCACGAACGTCCACGCCATCAACAGTGCACAAGTCATCATCCACGGCTATATTCACTTCACGTCCGTGCTTCTAATAAATGAAGCGCGATGTAACTCAGTACAGAACTGTGACTTCTAAAAACAAGGAAGTTACGCTTTTAAACAACTCGACTCTCAAATCTCACAAAGCAAACAGCTAGCGTTAACATCTAAACCCATTCTGCTTTCTTTCCATGATAAACGTACGAAGGTGACTATGCAAAAGACGAAACCATTCCCCTGTGGGATTCACCTGCGTACGTGCCTATTTTTCTCAACGAGTCAACGGAAACATTTCGAACACAAATATAGGCGAATGTGACTCTATATAAAACCACACCATGAATCTGTGGGATGCAAGCCCGTGTCTGTGACCCGAAACACTGCAACACAGAAAAGCCACGAACGTACATGCCTTCAATAGTACACAAGTCATTACAAATACTAGGTTCACAAGCGTGGATGTAGAGACTTCACGTCCCGTGCATCATAAGTAATGGCGCCTAATTACAACGATACTCGAAACCAAAATACATTTTATTTGCAAGGTAGCTGACAGCAAAATTTCACAAGACAAGGTAAGAAACTCCACTCCACTGCTTAACAACAACAGATGCACACAACAGCCAGGGATGATGCTGTATACCTAGTCCCCACCAACCTTCTTGTTGCTTTGCTCCCGGTGCAGTTCATCAATCTCCTCCTTCAGCGCCTTCATATTCTCGTCATGTCGCTTCACACCTGCGGCCGATTCCTGCAACGACCGGATGTGCTCTCTAAGGAGATTTTTTGTCTCAGCCGTAATTTCTACGATCCTGGCATTCGCCTTCTCCAAATCTTCTCTTGTTTCCTCGCAAAGCTTCTTCCACGCGTAGGTGATCTCCAGCAGCTGCTCGTACATTTTGCCAGCCTTTGGAAGTGAAACCAAAGTATTCATCTCATCGACCAGGTTATTGAGAGTAACTAACAAGGACCTCACAGCACTTACCATCGCCGCCCGCTCACCATTCCCTTCTCTTTCGAGCCACAGCTGCTCCCCAATTCTACAGAAGGGGACTTCTGTTCAAGACCATGACGCAGACTAACCCTACCTCCAACTGACTGTAAATCAGTATCAGCAAAACACACCCACATCAAATTAGGAGTCAGCTGACCACAATAATTCATGTTTCACAAACTAAATCAAAGCAGCCGAAAGAAAGAAAAAAAGAATGAAGGAGAAGAAGAAACAGGGTGAACTTACAGACGAGGAACCCTCGCAAGCCGGGATCTCCTCCCGCGACAGCGCACAGCTGTCCGGAGTAGTCTCCTTCTGCCTAGCCATGGCGGAGATGGTTAGTGAATAGTGATGAGCAACAGGAGTGGAAGGCCTGGCGGCGGACGAAGGGAGGAGTTGAATGTGGCTAGGGTTTCGAGACCCCGTCCAGCTTAAATAGCCGGAGCCTGGCCTCGGGCGACAAGCCAGAGCGGCGTCACCGGAGGAGACGCCCGTCGGACCATTAGGTTTCTGGAGCGGCGCCACGTGGCGTTCACTCTCGAATACGAAGAGACGCTCATCGAACCGTTGGGTTTCCGCGATAAAACACGGATGTGACTCTTGGTAAAGCATAACCATGCCTCTTCGCGCTGCACGGATGTGCCTGCCGTTGCGAACGGTTCAACGGAATCATTTGGAACACGAAAACAACATAACATGACTCTTCAGAATACCACGCCGTCACTTGCTGGGACCCACCACCATGCAAAGAATACACCACAGCAGCTTCTCTCGAACAAGACATTCCGTGACCCACCGAGTAAACAGTGAGTGATCACACCTGAACCCTTTCTGCTCGGTTTCCGCAATTAAAGAAACGAACGTGACTGTGAGTAAGACCAAACGGTTCCTTTCCGCTGGGTTTTCATCTCTTCGAGTCAACGGAATTATTCGGAACGCAAACACAGACAAGCGTGACTTTATATAATACCACACCATGCCCGTACCTCTCCCATCTAATCGACTCCACACCTCTATCGAGTAATATACGAAACATCAAGAAAGAAGCGTGACTGTGCTTTTGAAAACAAGGAAACAAACTTTTAAAAACAGTGTGCCTCACATAGGCCATTCGGTGCCTCACAGATTCAATGGTAAGTTTTGGCGTCTCAACCCATTCCGCTGGGTTAAAGAAACGAACGTGACTGTGTGTAATGCAAAGCTGTGCCTCTGTGAGGTCACCGCCCGTGCATCTCCTTCTGATCGAGTCGAAGGAAGCACTCGGAACAGAAACATAGGGGAACATGACTCTATATCATACGACACCATGCCTCTTAGTGATTCACGCCCATGCCTATGAGCCTTAACATTACCATGAACGTCCACGCCATTGTCAGTATAGAACTCATGTCGCTGACTGTTACAGAACCGCGGCTGTATTCACTTCACCCCCGTGCTTCTAATAAAAGAAGCGCGGCGCAACTCAGTACAGAACCGTGGCTTTTAAAAACAAGGAACTTACGCTTTTAAACAACTAGACTCTCAAATCGGCCACTCACAAAGTAAACAGCTAGCATTAACATCTAAACCAATTCTGCTTTCTTTCCATGATAAACGTACGAACGTGACTATGCGAAAGACGAAACCATGCCCCCATGGGATTCACCTGCATACATGCCTATTTTTCTGAACGAGTCAACGGAATCATTTCGAACACAAATACAGGCGAACATGACTCTATATGAAACCACACCATGAATTTGTGGGGTGCAAGCCCGTGTCCGTGACCCGAAACACTACAACACACAAAAGCCACGAACGTACACGCCTACATCAGTACGCAAGTCATGACAATACTAGGTTCACAACCGTGGCTGCAGACACTTCACGTCCCGTGCATCATAAGTAACGGCGCCTAATTACAATGATACTCGAAACCAAAATACATTTTGTTAGCAAGGTAGCTGACACCGAAATTTCACAAGACAAGGTAACAAACTCCACTCCACTGCTTAACAACAACAGACGCACACAATAGCCAGGGACGCTGCTGTATATCTAGTCCCCACCGACCTTGTTGTTGGTTTGCTCCTGGCGCAGTTCATCAATCTCCTCCTTCAGTGCCTTCATATTCTCGTCATGTCGCTTCACAGCTGCTGTCGATTCCTGCAACGACCGAGTGTGCTCTTCAAGGAGATTGCTCCTCACAGCCGTAATTTCTACGATCCTGGCATTCGCCTTCTCCAAATCTTCTCTTGTTTCCTGATAGAACTGCTGCCACTCGTAGGTAACCTCCAGCAACTCCTTGTACATTCTGTCAACCTTTGCAAGTGAAACCAAGGCATTCATCCCATTGACCAGGTTAATGAGAGTAGGTCCAACTGACTGTAAATCAGTATCAGCAAGACACACCCACGTCAAATTAGGAGTCAGCTGACCACAATAATTCATGTTTCACAAACTAAATCAAAGCAGCCGAAAGAAACAAAAAACGAATGAAGGAGAAGCAGAAACAGGGTGAACTTACAGACGAGGAACCCTCACGAGCCAGGATCTCCTCCCGCGACAGGGTACGGCCATCTGGAGTAGTCTCCTTCTGCCCGGCCATGGCAAAGATGGTCAGTGAATAGTGATGAGCAAGAGGAATGAAAGGCCTGGCGGCGAACGAAGGGAGGAGTAGAATGTGGCTAGGGTTTCGTGACTCCGTCCGTCCGCCTTAAATAGCTGGAGCCTAGCCTCGGGCGACGAGCCAGAACGGCGTCACTGGAGGAGACGCCCATCACACCGTTGGGTTTCTAGAGTGGCGCCACGTGGCGTTCACTCCTGAGGTAAGAAGAGACGGCCGTCGAACCGTTGGGTTTCCATGATAAACACACGAATGTGACTCTTGGTAAATCATAACCATGCCTCTTCGCGCTGCACGGATGTGCCGTTGTGAACGGTTCAACAAAATCATTTGGAACACGAAAACAACATAACGTAACTCTTCATAATACCACGCTGTCACTTCCTAGGACCCACCACCGTGCAATGAATACACCATAGCAGCTTCTCTCGAACAAGCCATTCCGTGCCTCACTGAGTAAACAGTGAGTGTTCACACCTGAACCCTTACCGCTGGATTTCCACAATTAAAGAAACGAACGTGACTGTGAGTAAGACCAAACGATGCCTTTCCACTGTGTTTCCATCTGATCGAGTCAATGGAATTATTCGGAATGCAATCACAGACGAGCGTGACTCTATATAAGACCACACCATGCCCGTGTCTCTCCATCTAATCGAGTCCACGCCTTTATCGAGTAATATACGAAACATCAAGAAAGAAGCGTGACTGTGCTATTGAAAATGAGCGAACAAACTTTTAACAACAGAGTCAATAGAAAATGTGGGCATCTCAACCCATTCCGCTGGGTTTAAGAAACGAACGTGACCGTGCGTAATGCAAAGCTATGCCTCTATGGGCTCACCGGCCGTGCATCTCCTTCTGATCGAGTCGACGGAAGCACTCTGAACAGAAACATAGGGGAACGTGAATCTATATCATACGGAACCATGCCTCTTTGAGCTTCACGCCCGTGCCTCTGACCCTTAACACTTCCATAAACGTCCACGCCATCGTCAGTGCACAGGTAATTTCGCTACCTAGAACAGAACCGTGGCTGTAGTCACTTCACGCCCGTGCTTCTAATAAAAGAAGCGCCACTCAACTCAGTACAAAACCGTGACTTTTAAAAACAAGGAACTTACGCTTTTAAACAACTCGACTCTCGAATCGTCCACTCACAAAGTAAACAGCTAGCGTTAACATCTAAACCCATTCTGCTTTCTTTCCATGATAAACATAAGAACGTGACTATGCGAAAGATGAAACCATGCCCCCATGGGATTCACCTGCGTACGTGCCTATTTTTCTGAACGAGTCAACGGAATTATTTCGAACACAAATACAGGCGAACGTGACTCTTTATAAAACCACACCATGAATCTGTGGGATGCAAGCCCGTGTCTGTGACCCGAAACACCCCAACACAGTAAAGTCACGAACATACACACCTTCATCAGTACACAAGTCATTACAATAATAGGTTAACAACTGTGGATGCAGAGACTTCACGTCCCGTGCATCATAAGTAATGGCGCCTAATTACAACGATACTCGAAACCAAAATACATTTTGTTTGCAAGGTAGCTGACAGCAAAATTTCACAAGTAAAGGTAAGAAACTACACTCCACTGCTTAAGAACACCAGACGCACACAACAGCTAGGGACGCCCCTATATACCTAGTCCCTAAGGACCTTGTTGCTGGTTTGCTCCCGGTGCAGTTCATCAATCTCCTTCTTCAGCGCCTTCACATCCTCGCCATGTTGCTTCACAGCTGCAACCGATTCCTGCAATGACCGGACGTGCTTTTCAAGGAGATTGTTCTTCTCAACCATAATTTCTACGATCCTGGCATTCGCCTTCTTCAAATCTTCCCTTGCTTCCTGGAAGAGCCCCTGCCACCCGTGGATGATCTCCACCAGCTCGTCACACATTTTGTTAGCCTCTGCAAATGAAACAACATGCACCATTCCCGTCGCCACTCCACTCACCATTCCCATCTCTTTCGAGCCACAGCTGCTCCCCAATTCTACAGCAAGGGACTTCTGTTCAAGACCATGACGCAGACTAACCCTACCTCCAACTGACTGTAAATCAGTATCAGCAAGACAGACACACATCAAATTAGGAGTCAGCTGACCACAATAATTCATGTTTCACAAACTAAATCAAAGCAGCCGAAAGAAACAAAAAACGAATGAAGGAGAAGCAGAAATAGGGTGAACTTACAGACAAGGAACCCTCACGAGCCTGGATCTCCTCCCGCGATAGGGCACGGCGGTCCGGAGTAGTCTCCTTCTGCCCAGCCATGGTGGAGATGGCCAGTGAATAGTGATGAGCAACAGGAGTGGAAGGCCTGGTGGCGAACGAAGCGAGGAGTAGAATGTGGCTAGGGTTTCGACACTCCGTCCGTCCGCCTTAAATAGCCGGAGCCTAGCCTCGGGCGACGAGCCAGAACGGCGTCACCGGAGGAGACGCCCGTCGCACCGTTAGGTTTCTGGAGCGGAGCCACGTGGCGTTCACTCCCGAGGTACGAAGAGACGGCCGTCGAACCATTGGGTTTCCGCCATAAACGCACGAATGTGACTATTGGTAAATCATAACCATGCCTCTTCGCGCTGCACGGATGTGCCTGCTGTTGCAAACGGTTCAACGGAATCATTTGGAACACGAAAACAACATAACGTGACTCTTCACAATACCACGCCATCACTTCCTCGGACCCACCACCGTGCAAAGAATACACCACAACAGCTTATCTCGAACAAGTCATCCCGTGCCTCCTCACTGAGTAAACAGTGAGTGTTCACACCTGAACCCTTTCTGTTGGGTTTCCATCTGATCGAGTTAACGGAATTATTCGGAATGCAATCACAGACGAGCGTGACTCTATATAACACCACACCATGCTCGTGCCTCTCCATCTAATCGAGTCCACGCCTTTATCGAGTAATATACGAAACATCAAGAAAGAAGCATGATTGTGCTTTTGAAAACAAGGAAACAAGCTTTTAACAACAGAGTCAATAGTAAGTGTTGGTGTCTCAACCCATTCCACTGGGTTAAAGAAACTAACATGATTGTGCGTAATGCAAAGCTATGCCTTTGTGGGCTCACCTGCCGTGCATCTCCTTCGGATCGAGTCGACGGAAGCACTCGGAACAGAAACACAGGGGAACATGACTCTATATCATACGGCACCATGCCTCGTAGAGTTTCACGCCCGTGCCTGTGACCCTTAACATTGCCACGAACGTCCACGCAATCGTCAGTGCACAGGTCATGTCGCTACCTAGAACAGAACCGTGGCTGTAGTCACTTCATGCCCGTGCTTCTAATAAAAGAAGCGCCACGCAACTCAGCACAGAGCCGTGGTTCTAAAAACAAGGAACTCTTACCCTTTTCCGGTGGGTTTCCGCAATTAAAGAAACGAACGTGACTGTGAGTAAGACCAAACGACGCCTTTCCGCTTGGTTTCCATCTCATCAAGTCAACGGAATTATTCAGAACACAAACACAGACGAGCGTGACTGTATATAACACCACACCATGCCCATGTCTCTCCATCTAATCGAGTCCACGCCTTTATCGAGTAATATATGAAACAACAAGAAAGAAGCGTGACTGTGAGTAAGGAAACAAGCTTTTAACAACAGAGTCAAATAGTAAGTGTTGGCGTCTCAACCAATTCCGCTGGGTTAAAGAAATGAACGTGACTGTGCGGAATGAAAAGCTTTGCCTCACCGGCCGTGCCTCTCCTTCTGATAGAGCCTGACGGAAGCAATCGGAACAAAAACACAGAGGAGCGTGACTCCATATTTTACAGCAACATGTCGCTTAGCGTTGCACGCCCGTGCCTGTGACCCTTAACAGTACCACGAATGTCCACGCCATTGTCAGTACACAACTCATGTCACTGCCTGGTATAGAACCGACGTTGTATTCGCTTCACGACCAACGCTAACAAGCGACATCCATGCCCAGAGCCTACTCATCTACATGTACCAACGAACGAAACAACACGACGACAATGCAACGCATAAATGCTTTACAGGTTCATGTAAGTACAAAAGGCCACATGCCCCAACGCAACGAAAAAACACACGCTTCAAGCTCTCTGCCTACACTCCAGCAACGTTCTTGATCGGCTGGTGGGCGAGCGCATCCTCAATCTGCTTCTTCGTTGCCTCATGACCTTCCTTCACAGCAGCATACGAATCCTCAACCAGGCTCTCGTACTTGACGAGAACCTCAGCATTCTCATCCATAAGGTGCTCCACTTCGCCCGACAGCTTCTGCACCAATGCATGGCTCTGCTCATACAGATTCTTCCAGTGGGCGGCCTCCTGATCCTTCTGGTGGAGCTCTTTGAGAAGCTTCTCATTCTCATACAGAGATCGAAATATGAGACCAGTGGACTTCACCACAGAGGCATTGCTATGCTGCACCAACTTCTCCAGCCGAGCGATGAACTGCTGTTGCTTAATTAGCTCATCGAGCACGTCGTCGTTGGCTAAGGAATTCGGTACTGCCATCTTGCCGAGATCGTCTCCATGGCGAATGCTCTTGTGGGAGGATTCGCCTCCATGCGAGAGATCGTTGGACACCTGGGCAATGGGGCAGGATATCCTTGCCGCCGCTACAGCGTCGCGGCGGCACCTCTCCCTTCTTTCCGCGGCTTTGGTCCTCGCTGTGTGGTTGCTTGAACACCCAGAACCCCTCTTACCCGCCATGGCGCAAGCAAGGATCTACAAGCTAGAAAGAGGTGCCTGTCTCTGGAGAATTGTGGATGTGGAGTGTTCCATGAGTAGGTACCTTTTTATAACACATGCACACCGGTCAGACGGTCAAACAGAGTAATCGACGCCTCGAATTCTCACAATCTCTCTTAAATACCTCAAACTCTGGACGCCTGGGAAACACAAGTACTATCATTTCGTCTCCCCGTGCGTTCGTCCACACTACAACCACTCAACTTCTTTCAAATGGTTCGTACATATTCAATAAAAAAGCATCTCAAACACAGTTAACTTACTGTATACGTCTGACTGTATTCCATAGAAATTACTGTTGAATTCATACTAATATACATTGCCATTTTTTTGAAATGGTATTTGTATCAAAATCTTACTATATCCGCGAATTAACTTGCATGCTTCTCGAGGTGACACCTTAGTGAAAACGTCTGTAACACACGCAGGCGCGAACGTGACGCTCTTTAATAACAAACAGTGCCTCCCGGCAATGCACAACCGCGAGTCTCCATAGAAAAGGAACGAGTCGACAAGGAAAACATTTCCATAGAAAGCGTCAGTAGTCTGCCTGAGGCATTAGCAACACAGTGCCAACTCGGCTTCACTTCCACGCACCTCACAGTGTCTCGCCAGAGAAAATGCATGTAACACACGCGTTGACAAACGTGACTCTCGCTAATAACAATACTTGCCCCCGCCATTTTCACATCCATTCCTCTCCAAGAGAACGAGCGAGCGGAATCATTTGGAAATACCAAAAGCATACAACCGTGGTAACTTGACTCAGACCAATGCGTTAACATGCTTCCCATGAGTTCATGTCCATGCCTCTCCAAATGAACTGGCGAGCGGAATCGTTTGGAACACAAAGAACCATGCAACGTGACTCTCTCTAATAACAAATAGTGCCTCCCTGGAACGCACCACTGCAACTCTCCACAAAAAAGGAAGGAAAACATTTCCATACACAGCGCCAGTAGTGTGCATGTTGCATTGGCAACACAGTGCCAACTCGGCTTCACTTCCACGCACCTCACAGTGACTCGCCAGAGAAAATGCATGTAACACACGCGTGGACAAACGTGACTCTGGCTAATAACAATACTTGCCCCCGCCGTTTTCACATCCATTCCTCTCCAAGAGAATGAGCGAGCAGAATCATTTGGAAATACCAAAAGCATAAAACCGTGGTAACTTGACTCTGACCAAGGCGTTAACATGCTTCCCATGAGTTCATGTCCATGCCTCTCCAAATGAACTGGCGAGCAGAATTGTTTGGAAAATAAAAAAACATGTACATAACTCTGAGTAACGCCAAGCCATGCCCCTGTGGATCACACAAAAACACTAAAATCAAAAAAATGCTAACATCCCACCGACTAACAGTTAAGATGGCAAGCAAAAAACAAGTTCATGGAAGTACACAGAAAGTTTCACCGATCTTGATGTCCAAACAGACGCAGGCACGTCATAGAAAACGTCAGCAACACGCGCATGCACGAACGTGACTCTGGGTGACACCAAACCATGCCCACGTCGATGTCACCACACTAAAATAAAAAAACGCTCCCGCATCGAAGCCCACAGAAAGTTACATCAATCTTGATGTGAAACCGAATGGTCGAAGATTCGCAATGGTTGGACCATTCCCCTCTCTCCCTCCACTCCTTTCTTCCTTTTGCTTTCGCACCGAAAATCTCGAACACTTCACCAGTTCCCCTATCTCAAACACCCTCCTCTCTCCTACTGCCCGCATTTGTCCAATCCAGTAGACCAACCAAAAATCCAAATCATGTTCGCCTCACACACCAGCCGCCGTCCACTTCGAGATACAGACAGTCGGTGGGTGCCTGCGAAAGCATAAAAAACCTCTCCCGGCGGCGGCGGCGACTGACGGCGACGACCCCTGCTCGCGGCGGAGGTACCAACAAAGAGCAAGGAGAAAAAGCAGACGATGGATGCGACAAATCCCTCAGAAGCAATCGAAGGTAAAAAAAAATAATATTAATCCATTACATTCCATTACCACAGTTCGATCAAAGCGGTTTTCCCCCTTTTTGACGGACATGAACCCTAACCGCCACACAAAACCGCGTTTCCAAAAAGTATGTTTAGACTTTTGTAGCAAAATTGAAATAAGGTAGACATGCGTGCAATAGGATGCTACCACTATCCGCCATAGAAATCTGCTCACAAGATATTTGCCTAAAACGTATTATGCATGCCAGAACTATCTAGGACACCGCTCTAGATTCAAACCATGAGAGCATCCTTAAATTCAAAACCTGCTATTTACAGAAGATTCTATATATCCGTTGATTGTATCTGTTTCAAATTATGTGCCTCTCTCATATCAACATCCGTGCTCCAATAATAGATCTAGATGTGTGCTTATAGCGTGAAACAATCTCTGCCTCTCCGGCAGTGCCGTTTTTTGTGTCCACGGGGTGCATCTCCTCTTTTTCCTGTGAAATTAAATTTTGCTTCTACTGCTGCTAACACCTGGGCATTTTTACGTAGCAAGGAATGGTAATATGGAAAACAGGGTACCTGCAGAACATCCTGCCGTGCAGCAAGGTACTATAAAAGGCTCACACAAACCATATAACAAAAACTATGTAGCAGCAGCAGTAAGTTAACCACTTACGCCCACACAATCTTGGGAACTACACTTTGATGAAATTTTTTACACACTATGTGTATCATTATTCGTTCAATGACATTTTATCTTACCCTCTAAACCTTACAATTATATTTACATAATATCAGTTGTAGTGTTTTTTTCAATATAAAAAAATACCTCCCTTCACTGATATGGACTTGACAGCAGCCATACTGCTCACACCTGACCCTAATTTCAATCACTCATTGGCCAAACCAAGAGTTAGGAAGAAAACTTGATATAACAAGAAAACAATGGATTGATCGCCTTTTTAGCTCAGGAAATGAAAGAAAAGGGCTATCTTATCAATCTATGTAGATTAAGTTTCAGATTCTTTTTGTGCAGTCGTGGAAGACATGGTTTGAAAACTATATCCCATTTATCTCGATTTTGCTACATAATCCTTTTGTTACATAATCATCGTGCAGGTGACGGTTGTGCAGGAGGAGATATTGAAACGATTTTGTCTGAACTTAACAGTGCATATCCAGAAAAACCACTCATCTCTCCTGACCCGTCAGAAAAAAGAACGAAGCGGAACATGGACAACGAAGCACCCGAGCAAGTGCCAGCACCAACTTCGAGCAGGGAGCTACAAAAAGAGAGGCCATCAGAAACCAAGACTGACGTTCCTCCTAGAACAAAAAGACAAAAGACAAAGGACAAAAATCAACTCATCAGCGACAGTGCTACCTTGCAGCAGCAGCAGCCAAGACCTCTAATGGTGCTCCCGCCAGCAGTTACAGGGGTCAAGAATGAACTAACTGAAACTAAGAAGAAAAACAAAAGACAACGGTTTGAAGAAGGCGAGGATGATGCCAGCAAAGAGTCAGAGCATGATGCTGCCGACGACGATGATGGCACAAAACATGATGATGACCTCATTCGTGCAGAGGGCGATGACGCCGCAGGGGACAACGGTGGCGCCGCAGAGGACAGCAACAATGATGTAAAACACAATTTCTCTATAGATTTTTCCTACCGCTTTACACCGATGATAACCAAACCATCCTCTATAACAAAACACTCTTTTTCTACATAGGGAAAACCAAAACAGAAGCGGACAAAGAGGATGAAGACAAGTGGAAAATAATTGGTAGCACCAACGGATAATGAACATGAGGCAACAACAAATAAGGACAAATGCGAAATCAAGGCAGGAGCAGCATTTGATCAGGTCAATAGAGCATGGAACTTACTAAAAGAACGTCACCGGCAAGATGTTAGGACGGCTAGGTTTGGAAGCATAGAGGAATGCCAAATAAAGCGCTCCATCTACAAACCGCTTGCAGCACATATCTACGACAACCTGGACACAGAAAGCATGACAATAACATTCGGTGACGCTGATCAGCTGAAAGTAATCAAGATTACCAGGGAAGCTATACACAAGGTGTTTGGATACCCAAACGGCACAGAAAAGTCAGCACCAAGTCTAGAGAAGAGCAGAACTTCAGTGAAAGAACTAAGCACAGAACTTGGCCTCAATAAAATGGATTTCCATCATGACGATCTATTTAAAGAACTACAAAAGTTGGTGAAAGTAAATGACAAACAATCAAATAGGAAATCAGTTAAAATATTTTTCCTTATTTTTTCCACAACATTGTCTGTGGAACAACCTCCCCTACCTTCAGCAAACAAGCCATTATGGTCAAGGACTTGGACTATCCAGAAATGGCAAAGATGGATTTCTGTGAGGTAATCGTCGAAAGTATTAAGGAAGGAGCCAAGATATGGTAGAAGCATAGGTTGTTGCCTCAGGAAAAAAGAACAAAAAGCATCTCAATGGTTTGGCACAGGGACCAGTAATAATGTACCTCGACTCCCTGCTGCTGCCGACCGACACAATAGAAATGCGCAAGATTGCAAAGACAATGGACAAGACATCATTACCGCAAGCAAACCACCTAAGAGAGAGTGACCTAAAGAAAATAGCTATGGCAGACATGAAAAAGGACAAAAAAGCATGACCAGATGACTATGAATTTGGCAAGATAAAGGTATAGCCCTATTGAATATATATGCATTATACCTTATAAAAACGGTTTCCAGTCTAACCAACTCCATTCTGCCGAAACAATGCAGACATGGAAAGGAACAGAAGAGAGGATCTTCTATGCCAGCACAGCAACACCTTCGCATTCATTACAGATGAACCAGCAAAACAACAGGAGCACCAGCAGACGACCAAGCTACTACCACCCCCAACCAAGCGTCGGGATGAAGCACATGTCGGCACAAGTGGAAGCAAGCAATCAGTCACAGGCACCAGCACAGGATCATATGAAATATTCGCAAGGATAGAAGAAACGTTGAAACAAGTACTCGACAAAACAAAATAGATACCAAGAATAAAGACCAAGGTTGGACACCAATGCAGCGAACAAGAGGAGGAATTAGATGAAAACATGAAGAACTCAGTGGTGCAACAAACTACGGCCCTGATTGATTCTCTTGAACAACTTAGAAAATTTCAGGACATTGTTTGCACGGTGAGCTTACCAGAAGAGCCATCGCTGAAGTTGCAGGATGGAGCAGACGCATGAGCCACAGCTGCACTTGTACATGGCAACCACATAAAAGAAGTCGCAGCCACAGCAGAACCAGGAGCGAGGAGAAAAAGGAAGAAGAAAGAAGAAGACCAACAAAACAAACATGAAAGGAAGAAAAGAATAACAAAATCAAGAACACAGACCTCGAGAATTAGCCAAAGGGAGACAAAGAACATAACAAGGTGAAAAAAGAGCAAAGCAAAGAGCATGTATCAACCAATACAGCAAGTGCCGAAGGACAGCAAGAACAAGGTAGAAAAGTAGCTGCAGAAGCAGAGAATCAAGATGAAAAACGGGTAAATGAGAACAAATACATCATCCATGTAACTCGAAAGCGATGCTTTCAAACTTGAACTTAAAAAATCTGTCTTCAATTCTGTTAGGGACACGGCAAAAGAACGCCACCGAAACATAAAGGCCAATAGCAGCATGTCGTCAAGAACACCGAGCAAGAGGATGGAAGCAATAGAACAAGCAACCCAACAACAGATGATGCTCCCTCGAAAGCATCAACAGGAGCACTACAAGATACGAACAGGATCGGAGGCAGCAAATAAGTGAGTATAAAAAATCAGTCTCTTCTTTCTAAAAAGTCTCTTATCTCTAAACTAGAAACGGTCTTGAGTTAGCTGACAAATCTGCAACAAAATATACACTCAGCCGGACAAGTATCATATCAACGCTCCCGCAAACAAGGCATGGTTGATCTAGCATTGACTATTAACAGCACGGCACAAAAACAAGAAGAAAACAACAAAGAAGAGGTAAAACTTCCAAACCACCTCGCCCAAATGCCGTCAACTCATATTGTTTCATCTATCAGCTATTATAAGCATAACAAAGAGAAGAGGATGCCCATGCAAAATAGAAAGTTGATATAGAACAACTCTCCAGCACAAGAGCATTTCAGATGACCTATGCAGGGGAGAAAGCCTCAGACACTGCACCTGGTGACACACACAAGGCTGGTATACAAAGCAAAGAAAAAGTGGACGCAGAAACGGATATCCCAACTACCGGTGCAAAGGTAAAATTCAACAAGAACCATTTTTCCAAAATTAATAAGAAATGTACTGCCCAGCACAACCTGTCAAAGTAACACAAGAATTACAAGCAATGAACCATGCTTTTCCTTTTTTCATGAAACGCAGGAAACAAACGAGGACGGTCATCCCGAAGAACAGCAATGGGTACAAACAGAACAAACCAAAAAACAAGGGCAAATGGCGACTAAAATGGTACCCAGTACGCCGACCAAACAGCAGTCTCCACGTGACAAATACAACCTAGAAGACATGCCACCAGCATCGAAGACCAATGAGGTAAAGCTACACGCACCTGCTCCTACAACTAAAAAAAAGTTATGCATGCATAGATGAAGTCCAAACTTTATTTACATTTTTTGACTGAACAGAAGAAAGAAACAAATGAAGCAGAAGATGTGCCTCAAGAAGCGATAGAAAGTGCTGCTACCGCTCGACAATGTACAAAAACTCCAGAAGACAGAGAAAAAGTGACAGGAACGGCAAAAGAGAGATTGAATGTAGAGGTCAAGCTACAAAACCTCTTTCTATAGCATAAAAAAACAGACACATTTTAATTACTTTTTTGCGTTCCGATAGATGCAAGAAACCGTGGAGAGCACCAATATTCAAGACCAACAAACACAACAACACAAGGGAATGGAACAATCAGAAGATGTTGTTCCAACAACGGACGGGGTAACCGCCATAGAACAAGCCAGAAAACCTCCGTTGTCCGAGCAAGATATAACAGAGATGCCAATGTCGACGCAAAAGACTGAAAAGGTGAAGTGAGATAACCTGCTTTTAAGGAAATTAGATATTTGAGTGAACAAAGACACAAATGCAATCTCATTTACCTACCTCTATGTCTCAACAGCCACAAGACAAAAACAAGGACACCACAGAAGAACAAAACGAAAAAGATCCAGAGGAGCTACAAAAACCTCCACTCAAAGAAGAAAAGCTCAAAGAGGCAGCACCGGCGGAAACGGCTGAAAAGGTGAAGCTACAAAAAAACATTCAAAGACACACTTAAACATTTGAGTATTTTTCTTAGGGAACGGACACTAAACTACAATGAAAATAATGAGCATATTTAATTATTTTTTAACCACACTTTTACATGACAACGCAGAAACCTCAACAAGACACGCACGCAGACACAAGCAAAGAAGCAAAGGGCCACGCTGCATTGGAAGACCATGCAGCAAACATTCCAGAGAGAGTCAGACAACAACAAGAAAAAGGTCGCACCATCAGACAAGAAACATTGTTCTGTAAAAGATGTTGCCGCCAAAACCACGATGGTAAGCCAGGACGGCACTCAAACAGAACGTGAACCATTGATCATACAAAACCTGGTCATCGAAGAAGGCACAAAAGATGAAGGGATCGAATGCCTGTACAACAACGTCATGACAGCGAATGAGGACAAAGGGTAAGTTCATGTTACCACCAACGAATTATATTCCTCCAATGATTTTCTCCCTTAAAGATTTTACATGTATACCTGTAAATATATAAATATATATATGTGTGTGTGTGTGTTGCAGGCACGAGATTTTTATAAATACAGAGACGTCAACAGTAACGGTGAGCCTCATGGCGGAAAGCTTCAAGTCTGGAAACGCAGTGCGCAGCGAAACCATGGCAGTCATGCTACAGATGTTGAAAAAGCAATTCAGGGGCACAAAGAGAAAGATTCTATCAACATACAACACCGTAAGTAAACCTCAAGTTTCAACAAATGAATATCACTATATCGATCAATCAACCCTTTCTGTAGAATTGAATTTACAAATCTCTTTTACGCACATGTGACAAAAAAAGCAGGCATCAATACGCATGGCCAACCACGAAGATCCATTGGAGTTGAAAAATAAAGACGAAGCACACGCCAGAGACAAGACAATGCCTAAAAGGCTTAAAAGATTCCTCGATCTGGAAGAAGGAGAGCAACTACAAGATTTCGACATAGTAAGCACATGTCATGTTAGAGATAAGAAATACAATCTCGACACTACAATTCCGTCTAACGATCAACAAATCATGACTAAATTCAAGAAGGATCCCTTATTTATTTATTTTCTTTTTTGCAGTTCTTTCTACCAGTTTGCATAGGCGGGCCTCTTTGAGAAGGAGTTGTCGGCCACTACTTCGTTGTTACAATAAACATGAAAAAAGAGCGCTTCGAACTCCTTGACTCTTTAGCAGTTGAACATGAAGGAACAATGGATTACTTCAACACAGTAACAAACAGAGTAAAGAGCATATGGAAGCAAGTAAGCAAATTGCTCTAGCTGTCTCCAAGTAGTATTGACCATTTCGAAAAGGTCAAAATGCAGGTGCCACTTCAGGGACGAACGTAAGCACTACAAACCTTTCTCCTTTTCCTTACTCACTGTAACAATTAAACTATTAATTCAATCCATAAAAAACATAGGACGTTAGGACAACTTCACCTAAACTGCCCAACCATCTTTGGACAACGACAATAACCAATCATCCTTCTACTTGTAGACTCGACTGTGCGTTCTATATGTTCATGAACGCAAAGCACTACACCGACGGTGGAGAAACAGTGCACCTAACAGAAGAACAACTCCCGGGGTTGAGGAGGAAAATTCTCTATCAAATAATCAGCCAATACAGAGATACGGCCGCACTGTCATTAATCAACTACACCAAAGGTTTCTCTTTCTCAAGACAACAAAGTAAAATTCTACTTATATAATTTTCAGAGACACGCCAATAATTTTTTATTTTTTATTTTAACAGATATGCTGAACTCTGAGGTCGATATGGAAGATAGTGAAATGCAACGAATACATTGTGACATAATTCAAGAAGAGATTCCTCCAACTCCAGAGCACATTGGGACGAGCGCTCAAGAGATAAAAGTTATTGACATTAATGACACAAGTAGCGATGAGGAGAAAGAAGATTATCATGTGAGCAGCAAGGATACCACCAAAGCATCTGAAGAAGCGCTCACGGAAGAACAAGCCCAGACAAATGCTGGTTTACAGAGGGAACAACACGCGCAGCCAGACACTGATTTACAAAAGGAAGACGAACGGAAAGATCCACCGATAGAACCAGGCAGAACACCCCCAGATAAAAAGATAGAACACATAACAGGCTCTCCTTTAGAAGGTGATAACAGGACAAAGAGCGTACCAACTCACCAACAAGATCTTTCCAAACAGAACAAGAACCATGTTGATGAAGATCGCAAACCAAGAACATCACCCGAGGTGAAACATGCAGAAGAAGAAAAGAAGCCGAAAGAAAAGGATTTAACAGAAAAGATACTTGAACAGAGGAAACGCGATGCTGCAATCTCAGTAGAACCGAGCATCGAAAACAACAGCACACAAAAGGAATCACCAACACCTAGGCAGCCTAACGAGCAGGCGCAGTTAGGTCACGACAAGAAAAAGGCAAGGCATCTTCCAAGAGTACAGACAAGATCCCCAAAAGCCTCAACAATTCAATCATCAGAGATCAGCTCAGCAAACATAATCTCAATTAAGAGGCCATTCAAATGACCAAGCAAGGAACCTGGTAAAGTCAAGGTTGCATCACTTGTTCCAAGAGATTTCATTTACAAAGAAAAGGCCATGCAACTCTATAGATATATGATGAGCCGACAAGGACAGAGAGAATCCGCAGGGTAAGCAGATTCTCCTAGTTCCATGGAAACAACTACACAGAGCTACAGATTCTCTAACATCCAACTAACAATTCACTCACCTACTTCCAAACCCTCCTTGCAGACAAGTGCTATATAAATATAAAAGCTCAAACCGAGAAGACTGCATTTCAGCAAAATCCTTCATGGAAGAAGCAGGAAAAGGAGAAACACAGATGGAGGGCTCCATGCTAAACGCATTACTGGAGGAATGGGCAGAACAAGAACATTTCAACCCAGACGACGCAATTGTACTCCCTGCAGGTTTCGCAAATGTATGCATACCTCACCCACAAAAAAACCACCGCCATTACTATGATAGAATATTTAACTAAAACCACACACTCTCTTTCTTGAAGCTGGTGCTCGGTCTCAATTATGATAACGGTGAGCTATCAGAATTCAACAAGGACGAAGCACTAAAAGGATTTGAACTCCTTGTGGGAGGTAAAGACATCCTCCGTTCAAAGATGGTAAGCTCAGTATTATTACTTAGCACATGACCTATTCTCTTTGGGCTTTCAACGATAAAATGAAATTCAATTTTTACATCAACAATGATCTCCGCTCTCAACGTAGATCATGATACCTCACCACACAAACAAACACTACACGCTCTATGTTGTGAACAAGTTCAGAGATAGCATCGACATCCTTGACTCACTGAACTACGTAAACTATGCCGATTTGTTTTGGAGTCAACACCACGAGCATTGAGAAGAACTGGTACGTACTTTGTGTACATTTATTTCCTATTTTCCTCATGATAGTATGATACTCTTACTTTCCTCAATGCCGCACCCAAACAACAAAACCATAATGCAATAACAAATGAGAAGGATGTATGTGCTGATGAAAAAGCACCACGGACTAAAACACAAGAACGGATCAGACTGGGAAAGGATAGCAGAAAGGCCTCACAGGGTCTGCACACCAAAGCAAGAAGGAACACAATGTGGTCACTTCACGACCCAATTTGCGAAATACTCTAATGGGAAATTACTGGTCAAGGACAGAGAGGATTTTCATGTAAGTTACCACTGCATACACGTCAAATAACTTGATTTCTTTATTACCGTAATTAGTTTATTAACAATTGTGAATAACACGTAAGTATAAACCATACATTTTCACATGCCTGCAGCCCAGCAAGGTCGATGCCGAATGGAAACCGGAGTACGTATACACACTCATATTCGGTAAAACCAACCAAATAAAGGACCATCAACTTCCTGGAAAACTCAAAGATTACAAACCAGAGACTGCAAACCATTTTTCACCCATGAAAGGTAATATAACTATCTTCATTTTTACCATCAGTCATCATTACTAGAGCTTCAAATATTTCTTTTAGAAACAACAGCCATAATTTTTTTTTGCTTTGACAGAGCGAGACGTAAAAAACCAGCATCAGTCAGAGAGCAGCAAGAAATACCCGCAACACCGGCATTCGTTTCTACACGTGGATAAGGCAAACGAGCTCTACAACATAGTCATGAGTGACACATGGCAGGATGAATTCAAAAGGTAACTGCAAAGAACCTTAAATTCCTGTTTATCAAAAGGAAGTACTTGTTTAATGACTTTCTCAACAAAAATTTCTTCTACTGCCCTGAATGTAAGCAGAAAAGTAGTATTCTCGAGAGATCAAACAAAGACAACTTTTACTGGATCAAAGCTAAAGGAAATATTTGGGCCTGCAAACAAGAAAAATCTTCAAGGAATGGAAAAGAAGGTGCTCGATGAGTTAGCAGAAGCATGGGAAAGCAGCAACCAAACTATACACAAAAGACATAGACTATTATTAG
The DNA here is from genome assembly GCF_018294505.1 of Triticum aestivum. Classification (NCBI taxonomy): domain Eukaryota; kingdom Viridiplantae; phylum Streptophyta; class Magnoliopsida; order Poales; family Poaceae; genus Triticum; species Triticum aestivum. The sequence continues at coordinate 700,675,335 of NC_057797.1, read as the reverse complement.
GCCCAAGCTTTGCGGAGGTAAATTTCAAAAAAAATCACAGTGATCATATAAAGTCATCTTTTTCGAACTATTGTTTAATCTCTTGGTACCAATCTATTTTTTCTAACTTGTTTTTTATCGTTTTTTATTTGTTGCCTGCAGCATATTCTGAGTTTAAAGGATAAAAGAAAATCTAGAAGGACTTCAGAGTTAATTTCACACGAGAAAAGGATGCCTTGGTTCCTTTGTTCCTTAAGAAATGTCAATCAGAGAAGCTCAAAACAACAAAAATGGTAATAGCGTTTTCCATACAACAAAATAAAAATAAGCATTTCAAAACAGAATACTATATTCTAAATCTCCTCTAACAATAAAACTTTTGTACCACAGGTATTCATGCCATTTGAAAAGGAAGACCGATACACACTATTGGTGCTCGACAGATATAAAAGGAAGCTTCAAATCATCGAACCTGAAGAAACCTCTCTTGAAGAATTGAGAAGACAAGAATACCTGAAAAATCAACATGATCGACACGTGCATGATGGCAAACTAATGAAGCAGATTGCTATCATGGAAAATAACAAAGCCATCAGAGAAAAGGACCATCACAAATACCACAACCATAAAGACAAAGTGGTAAGAATTGTAAATGACGCCATCTCAGTTTTACAAATTACACTACATGTATCTCTAAAAACAAAAACAAAATGCAATTCCCAGGTTCCCAGGTTTAAAGAAGTATACAAAATATTACTGGGTGAAAAATTCGAAAAGGAAAATACAAGGTGGGGTGTTGAAGTTTTACACGACGTTCCAAAGGTGAACAAAGGTGAAACCCCGTTTGCTGTTCTAAGGTTCGCGCATCTCTTTGATGGCAACCACTTCGTCTAAGAGATTGATAATTTCGACGTAAGTTTTTGCTTAAAACTCGCAACAAATCTTCTAGGTATCATACAACTGCATGACCTAATACTGATGTGTTTTTCTCCTTTTTTTTCACTGACCTTTTTATAGGATGGCACGGAACAATGGAAAGCACAACAACTGTGCAAGCTAGTATTTAGCGATCAGAATACAATCGAACCCAGCGAAATGGGCGATGAGATTAGAAAGATCTACGACGACATCACGCAATAAAAAGTTGTTGATAAGCGAACGAGCCTAGCTCCATCGAAACACCAGAAGACGATTTAACCGCACATCGTACTGTAGTAATGAAGCAACAGACTATTTTTATTGATGTAGTTCCTTGATTCTTCAGTAACCAAGCATTCGAACACAAGCCGGTGCCCATGCCCCAACTATCAATCCAGGCGGTTGATGACCATGCCCCATAAACCACCCAAGTCTGTCCCTAGACATACGTGTGTCAAGTCGACACGCCATGACTCTACATACTACTCACGCGTGACCACCGGTGACTTTGATGCTTCACAAACATTCCCCCTTTCTGAAACCATGTGCTGCCGAACGCCACCAACCTACAGAATGAGTCTGGCGTGAGTACAAACATGACTCTCTAAATGAGTATTCAAACAAATACATGTGGTCCCACCGACTCACGCCGTTAGAGACCTCACACCTGTGCATCCACAATGGTGCCTTCCTACCTCAGTATTAGCAAGCAAGCCTCTCCGACCACACCACCATTCATCCAGAGGGTTAAGAGCCAGTAATGCCTCTCAAAGTCCCACACCACTCAATGCCCGTGATGCCAGACACGCGTGACTCTCTAGAGGCTTCACAACCGTGAATCCCTAAATTCATATTCGGAAGTATGCCTCTGGTATCACACTTTTGAATTTTCGCAACAACAAAAACCCCACTTCCGTGCCTCTTGGGTCTTCACCTCCGTGCCTTCCGTAACTGCATCTACGTGCCTAACGTGTCACGCCACGAGACTCTTACATGGTCACGGTACCACGCCCATGTCTCTTCACAAACGTAAGAACAGTGCATCTCTAACCGAGCATTCCAACACATGCCTCTCAGACCACACTATTGTGCACCCACAACGTTGATACCCGTGCATCGAGAAGTCGCAATCCCGTGCCTTGCGTACCTGGATCCAGGTGCCTCTCTCACATGACACTTGCCATGACTCTTACATGCCCCATGACGTCGCACAACCTTGACTCACTTCCAAACCGTGACCCTGTAACTATGTATTAGGAGCTCAACTCTGCTACCCCGTCCACGTGCCTCCGACCCCTGTAGTAACACACGCCGGTGACTCTAAAGACTGCAAACCTGTGCCTCTCTAACTGCGTATTCTGGCCCATACCAATCCTGCCACTCCTCTAGAAGACGCGCTTGTGTGGACAACTAAAGTGTACTCAGCGCAAAAAGACTGCTTTGCATTTTGTTGTTTTTAGAGTAAAAAGCAACATTACTACTTCAAAATCACATGATTGCTGAATAAACATAATACTTAGCAAGCTAAATAACTTGCTCAATCACATAAACAAACTAAAATTGGACATAAGGAAACTTGTTTAACCTGATACAGATGACATTACAAACTCCTTCGTTCTAACAGAAGTAAACTACGAACCTGATACAATAGAAAGGACAAGCATAAACACAAGCAACTCCACGACCAGTTTTCTATGTTTTCGTCGTCACTAGTATACGTAGTAAGGATCGTCATAATTCTTCTCTGCCTCTTTTGCACTCTCCAGACCTTCTCTGATGTTTTCAATTCTCTTCCACAACTCGTAGGTTGCATACGCATCTATCGCTGCATACTCAATGAGGTAATTTGGCAGTGGGCTGATCCCCCACAGTTTATGGTCTTCAACTCTATCAATCTTATCCTTCATCTGTTTGTAGAATGGGTGGATCACGCTACCTGCAACATCAGCCAAAGAGTGGTACCTCTTTGTTCCCTTGAAAGGAACTCTCCATTTGCGCTGGATGTCGACGTACTTGTCGGGGTTGATCTCCAAACCAGAACTTCGCAGCATCTCTTTGTCACCTTCAATACTGAAGCCAGCAAAGCTGTAGAACCTGTCCTCCTTCAGGAACGGGCGCAGGCTCTTGGGCTTGCAGGGGGATGGCACATTTAAGGTCGATTCATCAAGTATCGATCAAGTACATGCTTATATAGTACGTATAATTCATGGACGAAAACATTTCAGAAACTGCTACGCAAAGTTCAGAAATAAAATACAAGCACAACATGTTATTTTTATTTTTTGGAATTTACACTTGAACCAATTACCTGTCCACTTCTTAGCCACGTTAACACATCAATTCAAGAAACTGAACTACACTAGAACTTGAAATATATAAAATACACTAGAATAGAAAGTACGCTAGAACATCGAGTTCAGAAAATAATCTCGTACATCAAACCCATAAATTAATCTAGTGCATCAAATACATGAACTGATCTAGTGAGTCAAGTTCAAAATCTATTGTGTTGCATCTACTTCAGAAACTTCACTGATACATCAACTCAATAAACCAATCTAATCAAATTTCCGGGTGAAAAGATAATTAAACAGAAGCACGGAGAGGTTGAAACTGTAGGATGGTTCGCCATTTTGTTGCCGCCGTGATGTGATATACCAAACAGAGTTCCTCCACGCATAACTGTAGAACCGCTGCCCTCTGCGGAGATTGGTCCTCCCTGGTATACTCGACATCAACGCCGATGTAGTGAGGGTACAAGCTGTAGAGCCTCTTCAGGATCCTGCTGATCATCTTGTTGGCTTCCTCAGGATTGCTGGTGCATACGACATCCAGCTTTTCCTTGCCGTGGATGTAAACCTCCTTGAGGTGCACTTTGTAGTCGTGCTTCTGATCGGGGACCTGAACGTCGTCGACCTTCGTGCTCTGGTCAGACGTCTCACCATGGGGACACTTGGCAGATGGTTCCTCCGCCATTACGCTCCTCCAGCGATGGTCGCCTTCACACAGAGATTGTGAGGAGATGCTAGTTGAGATGGAACGACAATAGTGTTTTCGGAATTGAGCGGTTATGGAAGTGCAGTTACCCTTTTCTACCAAGGTCTGTGTCGTGGAGGAGGCGGTTGGACGCGGCCGTGGTAGAGAGGGCGGAAGACATGTGCTCGTCATTGCTGTGCGTCCAGGCAACCGCCGAGTGGCAATGCTCGCGGTTGGCGGGAAAAAGCAACCGTCAAATCGTCCGATTAAGCACGTAACAAATGTTATTGCTCGCACCTTTCCCGGCGCACGCCGCTACTACCACACGACCAATGTTGCACAGACTTCACACATGTGGACCCACAACCCATACTCTCTGAGTACTATTCGCACCGATGCCTCTAGTACCAAACTTCCCGACGCATCACTCTTACGTGCCCGTGGCGGCACACGCTCGTAACTCTAAAGACTTCACAACCGTGACTCTCTGAGTAAGTCTTCAGATGCATGCCCCTGCCACCACATATTTGTGCATCCACAGAGTTGATACCAGTGCCTCTAAAATTCCAACGTCGGTGCATGTAGAGCCTGATGTTCCGTGCCTCACACGTCTACTAAGATGCTATAGCGAAAAAAAAACCAGGCGACACAAATCTTGATACTAAAATCAGACCGTCGAAGATTACATACGGTTCCATCATTTCCATTTATCCCACCTCCACTACTCTCTTCCTTCCTCTCTTCCACAACAAAATCTCGAAACATTCCACACTCACACAAGATCTCCTCATAGGTTCATTACACCAAATTCCAAGTAGAGTTCCCCTCGCAAAACAACCGCCACCACGCTTTGCCAACCACCCTCCCACTTCGAGATACACACCATCAAACAATGCGCCCAACAACACAAAGTACCCACCCGACGACGACGAAGCAAGGACTTCAACACCGCCGGCGGAGATCACAACAAAAAAACGAACAGACAGAATCGACCGATGGAAGCGAGAAGCCGAACACAAGCAATCGAATGTAAATAACAATCTATCCCATTACATTCCATTCTCCAGGGACAACAACCCTATCCACCACAAAAAACAGAGTTTTGCACTATCCAAAATCAACTTGTCTCAAAAATTGAAGTACCGTAGACACGACATTTAATAGAAACGCTACTGCTCCCCGTTGCGGAATTTTCACCACACGAAATGCGCTTAAAAGTACTACACCTGCCACTTCACTAACTATAATACCTCAAATGATCCAAATACTTCGAGCATACTGAGAGCTCAAACTTGGTAATTACACCAGATTTTCTCTGCCCGTTGTCCCTTAATTGTAACTATTTTCAAGTTAAGTGCCTCGTGTCCGTCACAGCACTGTTTTTACTTCAGTGCCCCCTGTACCAGAATCCGTGCCTCCTGTACATGCTAAGCCCTGTCTCATGTGCGTACAACCAGGTGCCTCGCATGACACTTGCCGTGACTCCTACGAGGCCTGTCGTGCCACACCCACCTCACTTCACAACCTTGGTTCTGTAACCAAGTAGTCGGACCCATGCCTCTGCCGCCACAGGTTTGTGCATCCAGTGAGTGCACACCTGTGACTTAAGAAAACACACGTACGTACCTGTTGTGGATTCACCTTTTCTGCCTTCCATGACTGAACCAACGTGCCTTTGTCGTTCCCGTGACTTCACAACCATGCCTCTTTAGCCGAGCATTCTAACACTCGGACCCATGCCTCTGCAGCCACACATTTGTGCATCCATAGAGTGCACACCCGTGACATGAGAAAACACACGTACGTGCCTTTGTCACTCCCGAGACTTCACAACCATGTCTCTTTAACCGAGCATTCTAACACTCGAACCCATGCCTCTACAGCCACACGTTTGTGCATCCATAGAGTGCACACCCGTGACATGAGAAAACACACATACGTGCCTTTGTCGCTCCCGAGACTTCACAACCATGCCTCTTTAACCGAGCATTCTAACACATGCCTCTCCCAGCGCACTCTTGTACTACATCCATAGGGTTGATACCCGTGCCTCGAGAAGCAGCATGTCCGTGGCTGCGTTGGTTTCATTTCCGTGCATCCACTGCTTAAATCCACACGCCTCACACAACACTGGCCTCCTGTGCCTGCGTCAACGTGCCTGTAGAACTTGCACTTCAGTGCCTCGTGTGCCTACATCCATATGCCTGTAGAAAGGCTCCACTTCAGCACTACCACATGACTTCACAAACGTGGTGCCTTCACTTCTTTGCCTACACGTACATGCACCCACGTGCCTCACGTGGCACTCGCCCAGACTCTTACGTGCCCCGTAATGCCACACCCACGTGACTTCATGAACGTTGTTCTGTAACCGAGTAGTCGGATACATGCCTCTCCCGACACACATTTGTGCATCCAAAGAGTACACACCCGTGACTTGACAAAACACACGTACATGCCTGTTGTTGATTCGCCTTTTCTGCCTTCCGTGCCTAAACCAACGTGCGTCACCTGCCTAACGAAACACGCGCTGTGACTCTTACATGGTCCCACTGCCACGCACGCGTCGCTCCCGAGACTTCACAACCATGCCTCTTTAACCGAGCATTCTAACACATACCCGTGCCTCGAGAAGCAGCGTGTCCGTGCCTGTATTAGCTGCATTTCCGTGCCTCCGTTGCTTATATCCACGTGCCTCATACAACACTGGCCTGACCCATGGTTCTCTAACTGCCTGTAGAACCCACACTTCTGTGTCTCCTGTGCTTCCCTCTGGAAGTGCCTGTAGAACCCACACTTCCGTGCCTCTTGTGCCTGCATCCACGTGCCTGTAGAACCTGCACTTATGTGCCTCGTGTGCCTGCATCCAAATGCCTGTAGAGAGGCTCCACTTCAAAACTAACAGTCTCAACACTAAAAAAATACTGTAGCACAAAAAAAACCCAAGCCAAGCATAACGAATCTTGATGCCCAAATGGACGGCTGAAGATTAGAGACGGTTCGACGGTTTCCATCTCTCTCTCCCTCTTCTACTACCTTGCTTCCCCTTCCGGAAAATAAATCTCGAAACCTTCATCACTCCCGCACGCTCTCCTCCTTCCTTCTATACACAAACACAAACTCGAAATCGAGTTCGCGTCACCGGACAACTGCCACCGCATTCACCAACCACACTCAAATCCGACAAACAAACAGCCACACTCTGCCCGCGACAACACCAATAACCCCGCCGGCTGCGGCGACCGACGACGAGGACTTCAACAGCGGCGGCAGAAATCGCAACAAAAAAGGAGCAACGACACAATAAGCGGATGGAAGCGAAAAACACAGCACAAGCAACTGAAGGTAATTATCATTCTATCCCACTCCATTCCACCGGGTAGATCGTAGTGATTTTTCCACTTCCAGGAACAGCAACCCTAGCCACCGCTACCAAGGAGTTTTCTAATAACCAAAATCAATTTGCCTAACAAATTGAACTAGCGCAGAGATGAGATTTAATAGAAATGCTACTGCTCTCCGCCCTGGGATTTTCACCATCAAAGGTAAAAAAAACCCTGAAACATCAGTAACTAGAATACGTCCATAGATCCAAACCCCGCAAGCATCCTGAGAGGCCTAAACTGATAACCGTACGAGATTTTCTACATCCCTTGTCCGGTCAATGTAACCATTTTTCAAATTAAGTGCCTCTGCTGTGAAATACCGTGAACAAAGAATAGATGTACCATGTGCTTCTATGGTAAAACAACCCGTGCCTCTCTATCCATGCAAATTTGTTTTCACACCACGCACGTTTTTTTCCTGTGACACTCGACTCTGCTTCTAACACCTGCCCATTTTTATGCAGCAATGACAAATCCTCACGAAGAAGCTAAAACGCAGAAAAATACTGACAAAGACCCTGCTGAAGAGCATGCAAATCAACAAGCTCCTGTCAAAGGTTTGAACAAAAAGTCTCCATTGTCCATCTACAAAAAACTATATTGAGAGTTATTAATAACTTAACTGCTATCCTTGACAACAATGACTTAACTATGTCTACAAATAAAACTACCTACCACTTTTTATATATTTCTTTATAGAAAACATAAAAAATGTTCACACACTATCTTGTTTTTAATTCAAAAACAGTTTAACTTACCCAATAAATCTTGAACTATCATTGATGATATTCCTCCAATTATGAAATATCACCTGCAGAGTGCATTTTTGTCTTAGAAAATGCTTCACCCTAACTTCACTACCCCAGCTGCACTCATAACCTTAATTAATATTTTCTTCCATCCCCTGATTAGCTCAATCGGTAACAATAGTAATAACCTACCTTAACCCAAGAAAATAAAACTAAAAATCCCCTTTGGAAGTTTCACATTCCTTATGCATAATCATGGAAGACATATATTTTAAATGTGTATCAACTATTTTCAGACAAAAAGAACATCATTTTTTGTTATTTGGTCATTATACAGAACACGAAGACAGTGATATTCACAGCGCAGAAACAGGCAGCATGACTCCTCATTCATCAGAAAAGGACACAGAACAAAACATGAGGAACAAACCACCTGCAGAAGAAATGATAACTTACACCAGGCTCAACAAGAATAAACATCCAGCAACAAGCAAAAAAAAGAGGAAATCAGATACAAGCACTGTTTTTACTCCTGGAGCAAAAAGGCTAAAGCAAAAGGACAATTCTGAAAACATCATCGACACTAGTACCTTGCAGAATCAGCTAGTACCTCTAATGGTACTCCCGCCAACATCACCAACCACCACGAAGTAACAAGCTGAAGCAAGAAGAAAAACAAACGACGAAGGGTAGAAAAAGAATAAGACGATACCAACAGCAAAGGTTCAGATACCAATGATGACGATGATGATAGGGAACATGATGCAGACTTCGTTCCTACAGACGGCGATGATGCCGACGAGCATGACACCGACGCAGAACATGACGACGATGTAAAAACACACTTATGTACTAATTTTGAATACCACTATTAAGGACGCAGGATCTAACGTTCCTTTCTAACGAAACCCTTTCATTTTGTCTTCTGAAACAGAACAAATCAGGATAGAAGGATAGAAAGAGAAGAAAGACAAGCAAAAAAGAATTGGCAGCACCAACAGTTGACGAAGAACAGCAAGAAACAGACGAAGAGAAATGCCAAATCAAGGCAGGTTCAGCATTCGCTCATGTCAAGAAAGCATGGAATTTACTTAAAGACCGTCACAGGGAAGATATTAGGACGGCAGGATTTGGCAGCATAGAGAACTGCAAAATAACGGGCTCCATCTGCAGACCACTTGCAGCACACATCTACGACAACCTGGACATAGAAAGCATGACAATAACCTTCGGTGATGGTACCGAAGACAAGAAACTCAAGATTACCAAGGAAGCTATACACAAGGTGTTTGGTTACCCAAACGGCACGGAAAAGTCAGCACCAAGGCCAGCGAAGAGCCCAACTTCAATGAAAAAACTGATGTCAGACCTTGGCTTCAAACATACAGATTTCAGGCCAAAAGAACTGTTCACAAAGCTAAATAAATTGGTGGAACTAGATGACGAATAGTCAAACAGGAAATCAGTTAAAATATTTTTCCTTATTTTTTTCCACAACGTTGTCTGCGGGTTAAGCGCCGCTATCTTCGCCCGACAAGCTATAATGGTAGAGGACATGAACTATCCAGAGATGGCAAAGATGGATTTCTGCGAGGTAATCGTCGAATGTATTAAGGAAGGAGCCAAGATATGGCAGAAACACAGAGACTTGCCTCAGGAAGAAAAGAACAAAAAGCATGTCAATGGTTTATCACAGGGGCCAGTAATCATGTACCTCGACTCCCTACTGCTGCCAACCGACACAAAAGAAATGCGGAAGATTGCAAAGACAATGGACAAGACCTCATTACCACGAGCAAACCATCTCAAAGAGAGTGACCTAGCGAAAATAGCTAGAGCAGACATGAAAAGGGACGGAAAAGCACGACCAAATGACTATGAATTTGGCAAAATACAGGTATAGCTATATTGTACATAAATCAATCCTTCCCTTTTTCAAAACGGTTTCCATTCTAATTAACTACATTCCACCAAAACGATGCAGACATGGAAAGGAACAGCAGAGAGAATCTTCTATGCCAACACAGCATCAACTTCGTCTTCAATTCGGCAGATAGCAGGAGAACATCGCAAACAACAGCAACACCAGAACACGACCAAACTGCTACCACCTCCACCCAAACGCCGGCGCGAACCACGTGTCGGCACCAGTGGAAGCAGAGAACCAAACAAAAGCATCAACACAGGAGCAGAAGAAAGATTCCAAAGGATAAACAAATTGTTGCAAAAAGTACTCCATGAAGCAGAACAGATACCCTCAGTAACCACCAAGGCTGGAAACCAATGCAACGAAAACGAAAAAATACTGGATGAAAAAAACAAGAACCTAGTCACGCAACAAACAATTGCCCTAATGGATTCATTGGAACAACTCAGACAGTTTCAGGACATAGTTTGCACAAGGTACCTGACAGACAACGCGACCCTGCAGACACTAGAGCAAGCAAATCCAGCAGCCTCAAGTAGACTAGCCGATGCCAACCGCACGAATGAAATCGTAGCCACAATAGAACCAAGAGAAAGGAGAAAAAAAGAAAGAAGAAGACGAAGAGAGGAAGAGAAGAGCAAAATCAAGGGACATAGGCATTGACAAGCGGCAAAAACAGGTAAGTAAATACTAATGCATGGTGCCATGCGCACACTAAAGCAAACCCCTGTATTCATACCTAAACTGAAAAGAACTGCCTCAATGCTTTCAGGAACGTACCAATAGCACGCCAGGCCAAGATGAACTCCAACAGCAGGATGGTGTCAACAACCCCAAAAACACGAATGAACACAACAAACAAAGCAACCTCACAGCAGAAAATGCTACAACAACAACTACCCCAACACAAGCACAAGATACGATCGACGTCAGAACCTCTGAAGAGGTCAGTATGAACATCCATTTTTCCTATCAAAACCAGATAGAGTTATATGTGAACTAACAAACCTCCAACAAAATTTAGGCTCAGCTGAAGAGCAATCAACTCAGCAGCCCAGCCAAACAAATGCAAGAGCCTAACCCACAATCAACCTTTAGCATAACAAACAACAAAGAAGAAGAAAACAACGAAGAGGAGGTAAACTTCCATAACCCACTATTACCCACACCGAAAACTCATAAATGGCAGGAAAGAAAGTGAACCACAAACTCATATTGTTTGATCTCCAGGTATCACAAGCACTGCAAGACCAAGAGACAACCCGTGATGAAATTGAACCCCATAGTGAACCTCAAACAGGCGAAGGGGTCACACAACAGGAACTTTGTGTACAAGAGATTTCCAGTGCCACAACATTGCAGATCACCATCACGAGTACAAAGGAGAAAGCGCAAGACATCCCAGCAGATGAGAAACAAGAGACTGTTATACCTGACAAAGAAACAGTAGATGCATGCACAAATAACCCAGTCAACAACACGGAGGTAAAAAATCAACAACAACAACCACTTTTTAAAATATTTTTATAATGTCTGAACTACCTAATAAACCCCACCACGTCAATACAAAGATTATAAGGGATGTCTCACCATTTTCTTTGAACAAATGCAAGAAACAAACGAGTACGCTGATCTCGAAGATCAAGAACTTCAAACAACAACATCTGAAGAGGTTGAAGAGGTGAGGTTACAAAGCTCAGACACAAATGAAGTTCAATCTATAATTTCAATTTTTATTAAACAGGAAGAGGAAGCAAGCAAAAGCACTGGCATAGACATTCAATAAGAAAAACTAGAGGACAACACGAGACAAGGAGAAGCCATAGTACAAGGAGTAGACAGTCCTGCAACTCCAGAGATAGAGGTCTTATAAAAAAATTGTAACTGAAACGGTCAAAAATGCACCCATTTCTTAAATATTTTTTGTGATGGTGCAGACACAAGAAGCTCAAGAAACCATCAACAGTCAAGACCATCAAACACAACCAGTGGAGCCCAATGAAGAACCCAAACATGTTCTTCAAACAATAGACAATAATGTCATTGAAGACCAAGCCACAAAAAATTCACTGACCAAACAACAGGTACAAGAGACAGCGGCAGCGTCAACGACTGAAAAGGTAAACTTACAAAACCTGCAACTATGAAATTATAAAATTGATGCATGCAGAATAAAATAAACTTCAACCTAAACCACATTTGTACTCACTCCAATGGACTCTCACTTTGCCGCCTCTATGTTTGAACAGCTGCAAGAAAAAAACAAGGTCAGTGACGATGAACAGCAAAATAAAGAGCAAGAGAAGAACCCAAAACCACCACTGAACGAAGAGAATCAGCAGTAACAACAACAAATACAGAGGTGAAAACACATAACACCTCTTCATGAACTTATAGTTGAAAAACACGCATTTGACATTTCAATACTTTCCTGCATAGCAGAGAGAGGAGACCATTGAGCAAAAGGAGGACACTGAAGAAGGGCAATATGTTCTTCAAAAGGCAGCCATCAACATAACAGAAGACCAAGCCCAAAAATATTCACTCACCAAAAAACACGCAGCAGAGACGGCAGCAGCAACAATGACTGAAAAGGTAAAGTTACATACGTTGGTCCTATCAAAGTATAAAATAGCTATGTGGAACCTCAAATGCACTGCCACTTAGCCACCTCTGTGTTTCAAAAGCTACAAGACAAAAACGATGACACCAGCGATGAACTACAAAATAAAGAAGAAGAAGATGCCCAAAAACCTCAACTCAACGAAGAACAAGCACAACATTCAGCAGCAACGATTGAGGAGGTAAAGTTACATAAGCTGATTCTATGAAAATATAAAGTAGTTCCATGAGAACTGAAATGCACTCAAACTTAGCAACCTTTATGATTGAACAACTGCAAGACAAAAAACATGACAGTGACGATGAACTCCAAAACAAAGAACAGGAGGATACCCAAGAAACTACACTCGACGAAGAATAGGTGGAACAGTCAACATCACCAACGACAGCTCAACAGGTGAAGTTGCACAAAATATTTCCACAAAATTACACGACTTAATCACAATCAAAATAGCTCAAACAACGCACCAAACAATTCATTGTTTTCCCATAACATCTGCTATAATTGAAATAAAGTAGCAAGTTAAATTATTTCAATGCTTTTTCAATGATAACGCAGAAACACGAAGAAGGCGACCATGGAGATACAAGCAATGAAACAGACACACACATTGTTCCAGAGAAAGAAGAAGAAACCATCGAAGAAAACCCTACACCGTCGTACGATGCCAACTCCCCTGACAGAGAGGTCAGTGCCAACCAGGTCGAGACTAAAAAACAAGACGGAAAAGACCACCAGCAAGACACGATGGTTGACAAGAAAAAACATGATGCTAAGAAAGACACAGACGACTCATATGAAGATGCAGAAAAAACTGAACAAAAGGGTACAATGCAAAAAGAAGAACAAAATATGTCGCAACAAGCAGAAGGAGAACAAGAAAGGAACAACACTGGACAGGACATATCTTCTAGCATCGAAGCAGGCAAGACAATATAAACTTAATTGCTATCTTGTGATCTTGTGACTTGGAGTTATTTATATTAAATTCGAAATCATCGCAGGCACAATGGAGAAAGGGGACAAAGATAGTGATTCCGTCAACAAAGCCATCGAAGACCTATACAAAGCTGTATGCAAGCCATGGACACAGAGAGAAATGTAAGTTCATGAAACTAACACAAAACACATTATTACACACGATCATTTTGACTGTATCATGTGTAAACTAAAACATATTTATAAATATACTTTGCAAGGATGAGCTTTTCATTACAACGAACAAGTTTGATGTCGATCTAGGCCATGTCGCCGAAAGTTTCAAGGTCGGTAATTCAGTACGCACCGAAGCAATCAAGCCCATGCTAACAATCTTGAGAAAACAACTAAATGGCACAGGGAGAAAGATTCTGTCGTTAAGCAACACTGTAAGTAAAGATCACGGCAAAAGAATCACGTTTAAAACAATAAATATGACTTTATAACTGAACTTACAAATTCCCTTTGTGTATCTGTGACAAAACAAGCAGCACTCGATAAAGGAAGCCTTCGACGAAGATCCAATGTGCTGCAGAAATAATGATCAAGAACACAATAGAAAAAAATTACTACCTGCCAGGCTTACATCATTTTTCAACATGCAAGAAGACGAAAAACTGCAAGATTATAACATGGTAAGCAGATCAGCTTGCGTATATGTTATGAAAAGTTACCTTTTTATTTTATGTTTCTAAATATAAGAAGATTTCCAAATATTTTCTTTTAATTTTTTGTTTTGCAGTTCCTTCTACCATGTTCGTTGCGCGGGTTTGAGCAAGACGAAAATACAAGTCATTACTTCACCATTACAGTTAACATGCAAAAACAACACTTTGAACTCCTTGACTCTTCAACTGCATATCCAGGCACAATAGAATTCTTCCACAATGTAACCAGCAAATTAATGAAAATATGGAAGCACGTAAGCACAGAGCTACAACTTTCACAAAAAAGCATCGACCATTTCAAAAGGGTCAAACTGCAGGTGCCACTTCAAGGAGAAGAAATGTAAGCATTTCCAACATTTCACTTCTTTTATTTTTTCAATACAAGTTTCACTACTAAAATTACTGAAATAATTCTCTTGTTTCGTCTTTTCAATGCAACAATTACCACTACCATTGCTCCAACATTTTCTTTTTTCCGTTCCTTGAATACAACAATCTTACTAGTAACATTCCTCTACATGTAGAACGGACTGCGCATTCTATATGTACATGAACCTGAAGCACTACTCCCATGATGGAACAACAGCAACCTTAAAGCCAGAACAAGTACCAGAGTTGAGGAAAAAAATTCTATATCAACTAATCAGTCAACACAGAGGGAATACCAAACTGTCATTAATCAAGTGTACAACAGGTTAGTCTTTTCAGAAACTAAATCTTACAGTTTTGTAACACTAGAAGAAGTAATATTCTTTTAAAAAAAATATTATTATTTGATTCTAACAGATATGCTGAAGTATGAAGTCGATATGGGAGGTAAAGAAATGCGACAGACAGAATGTTGCATACTAGAAGAGTTTCCGCCAAATCCCGAGCAGAAAGAACATATTATGCGTGTGACAACCACAAAAGAGCATGAAGTTATTGATATATCCAATAAACACAAAGAGGTTATGGATGTCAGCAGCCATGCCATCGCCCAAGAATCTTGCGCAGACCACGAAGAAAAGGATCCACCAATAGAACCAGATCAACCACCACCAGACGACAAGATACCACACCATGCTACGGACGAGTAAAATATTAACAGCAATATCCCGAGCACAGAGCAACCTGAACAAACAGGAACTGATTTAAAAGAGGATGACAGAAGCAACGACGTACCAAATACACAAGAATAGGTTTCCTAGCAGAAAAAACAACATGTTCTTCTTCAAGAAGAAACAGACTCGACAAGAAATCAGGAAGGCACCTCCAGCACCATCTCTTTAGACTTCCTAAAATACAAAACAACAAAAAAGAATGAAGAAGTTGATGAATTTATTTCAAACCTTGACCCAGACCAACTAAAGCAATACGATATGCTCAAACTGATGGGGCAGACATTCGGTGAAATCAAAACAGCAATGATTTACCAGGAAGACTTTGAGTTCAACAAAAATGCCACGCCGTATCTGACAAGCTTGCAGCAAGAATTAGGAGAACATTCAATGGGTCAATCATCTGAGAACAGCTCAGACAAGAAAATCTCGGTCAAGAAGACACCGGTAAAGCCTTCAAGCAGGCTCCACGGAAAAATCATGATTCCTACCTTTGTCCCAGGAGATTTCAAATTTATAAACAAAGCCAGAGCACTTCATGAATACCTATTCAGTAAAGAAGGACAGGACGAATGCGGAGAGTAAGTACTTTCTCTTGCCACAACAAAAAAACAAAGAAATGTTGCCCCTTTTTTAACCAACCTAACTAATGTATAAACTTTTTCTTCTTGCAGTGTAAACGTATATATTAGCTCAAAGCGACCCGGTTGGATTACAGGAAAACAAATAATGGAACAGGTACAGAAAGGAGATGATGGACAGATGGAGGGCTCCATCGCAAACACATTGTTCGAAGAATGGATAGTGCAGCAACAATACAACACAACCCATAAAGCCATACTTCGTGCAGAATTTGCAAACGTATGAACTCCAATTTGACAAAAAAACACTTGCATCATTTCAGTGTTTATAAAGCTAAAAATTAGAAAACTTTTTGGTCGCAGATCGAGCTCGGTGTCAAAATTGGAGAGAAAGGAGGACTAGCAGAATTCAATGAGGACGAAGCATTGAAACAGTTTGCACCCCTTGTAACAGGGAAGGAACTTTTAAAGAAAAAGCTGGTAAGTTAATAGAAATATACAAACATAATTCATTTCTCCTACAGATTGCACATTTACATGTCATTTAATTCTCCTGACAAGAATGAACTTTAACTAACTTTGTCTCCAAACACCGCAGATTATGATACCTCACAACACAGATAAACACTACACATTGTATGTGCTCAACAAGTACACGAGCTCCCTCGACATACTTGACTCACTGAATTATAGAAACGGAGACAGAAAGAATACATGGAAAACACACCATAAGGATCATCCAGAACTGGTACGCCAATTCAACCTTGTTTTCTAATTGGTTTTCCAATTCTTGCATTCCCTTGTTTAATGCCAAAACACAACAATAACACCAAACCGTAATCACAGATTAAAAGGATGCGCGCACTCATGAAGAAGCATTACGGCGAAGCAGAGCTACGAGCCAACGGCGAACCGAACTGGTCGAGGATATCAGAAACACCTAACAGAGTTTGTGTGCCAAAACAGCAAGGTACCCAATGCGGACACTTCATGGTTCAATTTGCAAAATACTGGAATGACAATGATCTCATAAAAGATGATGAGGATTTCGATGTAAGTGAATAGTACGAGAGCAATAATTTTAATTTTTACAAGCACCACTACTTGAATACTTCAATTATCTCATGAAAGAAAAATAAAAGAATACCCAATGACCTCCATGCAGCAAAGAAACGTAGATGCCGAGTGGAAACCAGAGTTCCTTTTTACAGCCATATTTGGTGAAACAAACCAAGTAAAGTGCGAGGATCTACCTGGAAGAATTAAAGAATTCAAACCAGAAACTTCGAAGTTCTTTTACACCAACAAAGGTAAGAAAATCATTTCTACTTATCTTTTTTTTGTAATAACCTACCCATCCCATAGTTCACCAATGTCTTTCGTATCACAAGAGCTTACATATTACATATCTGCTTCCGCTGACAGAAACGGATGAAACTAAAAGGGACAAAAGACGAAGCATCAGTCCATACCCAAAACATTCTCATTACTTCCAACACACAACGGAGGCGTCCTGTCAGGACCCCGACTCAATGCCACATCGATCTAGCATGTAACACCTCATATCACTTTGCGGCCTCACGCACGGTATTCCCACGGGTGTCGCCTTACCTTTGCCCGGGACCGTTTGCGTCTTTTGGCACACGTATATGATAGTGTCGCTAGCATCCATATGATAAGGAGCCCGGGCTGACATGGCTAGTCGTAAACCCAAAGTGGCACAAACTTAAAGGGACAGGCATCCATGACCCAACATCGAACGTGTCGGTCATCAGCGAGTGAATTCAGGCTGTAGCACTGGGCTAGCAGGACTCCGGTGAACCGGGCTGTAGCGGGCTAACAGGACTCCGGTATTCATCGCGTGACATTTCCCCGAAGGGACAGACACAGGAACAAAGAAGGACACATGCCGGCCAGCCTAAGTGTTCCGGAGCAGTAGCAAGCTACCATGGCTCAGTGGAAACACTAGGAGACATTTCCCGGTAAGAGAGGCTACTAAAGATAAACAACTAGATGGTCAGATCCCACACATACCAAGCATTTCAATAACATACACACAATATGCTCGATATGTGCAATACAACATGGCATCACAACATGACTCTACAACTCAAGTATTTATTCATTAGGCTCCGAGGAGCGAGATATTACAAACATGGGTCTCATGACCCAACAATCAGAGCATACAAGTCAAGCACAAACGGAAGCTATCATGTCTGAGTACAGACATCTATAAATGGAAAAGGCTAAGAAGCCTGACTATCTACCAGATCCTGCCGAGGGCACAAGATCGTAGCTGAGGTAACAAGCTAAACGTCGAAGACCATACGGAACTACTAGCGAGACTGAGGTCTCTCTGCAAAAACATAAAATAGGCAAACGTGAGTACAAATGTACCCAGCAAGACTTACATCAGAACTAACTACATATGCATCATTTTCAACAAGGGGATGGTGGGGTTTAACTGCAGCAAGCCAGCTTTGACTCGGTGGCTATCCTGAACTAAGACTGCAAGTAACTCTTTTAAGGTGGCGCACACGAGTCCACATATTCACCATATCAATACACCACTATGGATCCGCTCCCGTCTCCCTACGAGAACGCCATCCATAGCACTCACGCTTATCTTGCGTATTTTAGAGTATCCACTTTCACTTTTCTATGAACTATGCAAGGGGTCCAAGTTTCCATATCCGAGGAATCCGGCTATTCGAATAGATGATGATAACCCTGCAGGGGTGTACTTCTTCACACACGCTTTCGCCACTTATCGCCCTGTACACGTCATGTACCTCGGCAACCTTCAAGCGGAAGCCGGGCGAGGGAGTCGGCCACGACCTGACTAACCGAACAAGTCTCTAGTCCAGGTTTATCGCCTATTCGGGTTCCATCCGCAAGGAGATCCGGCCGGGGTGTCGCTTACGGCCCCAAACGATGTGTGCAGGGTTCCCAAGCCCACCAACCGGGTGCCACTTGGTACATCGGGCCACTGTGCCTAGTCTGTCCCAAGCCCACCTATACCGGGTGCCACTTGGTAGACTACTAACACTACCTACAAACACCAGAAACTAGTTGCAACTCCTGGACAGAGATCATGTTGATTAATAAGTCGAGAGGGGTCGAGTTACCGGAACCCAATGTGTGGTAGTAACTGTTCATGGATCACAAACACAGAACTCAGTTCCTGAGGACGGCTGCAATGAGACAACCCACCATGTACTCCTACATGGCCTCTCACCGCTACCTTTACTAAATCGTGTTCACACACAGTAGGACATGTTCACACGCCTCTGATACATCCCCGATGAATCAGACCTGACTCAACTCTAAGCAATAGCAGGCATGACAAACAAACATGAATGAGTAGGCACAACAGGGCTCAAACAACTCCTACTCATGCTAGTGGGTTTCATCTATTTACTGTGGAATGACAGGTCATGCAAAGGATAAGGGGGTTCAGCTACCGCAGCATGTAACAGTTGAATCGGTGTTG
The DNA here is from genome assembly GCF_018294505.1 of Triticum aestivum. Lineage (NCBI taxonomy): Eukaryota > Viridiplantae > Streptophyta > Magnoliopsida > Poales > Poaceae > Triticum > Triticum aestivum. The sequence continues at coordinate 700,655,957 of NC_057797.1, read as the reverse complement.
TCCTAATGCAGTAAAAGAGAGCAGGAGCGAGAGAGTGGGATTTTATCGGAATGAACAAGGGGGTTTTGCTTGCCTGGCACTTCTGGAGATAACATTGAGTCTTCATCAGTGTCAACGATCACAACGTCGGAACATCGTCTACCGGGAGGGAACAGATACCGGCAACAAAGAAGAAATACAATCAATGCAATGCACAATATGATGCATGCTCATGACATGGCAATATGAATGTGTTTTGAGCTAATGCAACTAGCAACAGATTAAATGAAGTTGGTTTGAATACAAGATTCAAATTCAAACTCCATATGTGATTATTCAAATACCATTTAATTGATTTGTGCTAAACAGCAGCTATAAGTTGTTCTAACATGCATGAAAATGGTACAGATGGATTCCTTGAATTTTTCTGATAATTTTTCATATATAAATTATTTAATTTGGAGTTACGGTTAAATTTCTATGATTTTTAGAAGTTTTAGGCATTTTCTGGAATTTCCTGAATAATATAAATCCAGAAATGAATTATGGCGTCAGCACCACGTCATGGTGACGTCAGCAGGGTCAACTGGGCGCCCCAGGTCAAACCTGACGTGTGGGGGCCACACGTCAGTGACACAGGAGCTAATCCCGGTCAAACCCAGCGCTGACTAGGGTTTGACCAGGGGTGGGGCCCACTGTCTGTGGCCTAGGGGGTTGGTTAGTGCGTCATTAGTGGCTAATGACAGCGCCACGTCACTGGCCACCGGAGTTCGGCTGGCGGCGACACGAAACGCGGCGGATGTTCACCGGGGTTGCGCTACGGGCGGCGGATGGACGCGCGAAGGCCACCAGAAGGTAGCCCGTACACGGCCGCACCTAGCTGGCTGCACGAGGGGCCGTGGGGTAGCCGGAGACGACGGCGGCGAGCACTTTCGCGGTGGCCGGAGTTCGGCCGCGAACGGTGGCGAAGCTACGGCGCACTAGAGGAGAAAACGAGGAGGGCTACGTGCTCCTGGGGGTTCACCGAGCACGGTGACGTGCTCAGGCGCGGGCTGCGGTGGCCCTGGCCACGGCGGCGCCATGGCCGGCGGCGATGGGGTTTCGTCCTTGGTGGATAACCTAGCTACGGCGCGCGAACGACGAAACAGAAAGGGGGAAACGGACGGAGAGCTCACGTAGACCCTGTAGAGGTGGACGGCGAGCTTGAGGGAGGCCGAACGGGGACGGATTTGACGGCGGCGATCCGCGGTGGCCGAGGAGGGGAACGGCGAAGCTGGCCCCATCCAGGGCTTCCGGCGCCTTCCGTCTTGGTGAGGAGGAAGAGGGAGGACCGGCGGAGCTTCCTGGGGCGTCGGTGAGCCGTGGGGTGGCCGGTGGCCACGGTGGCTCTCGTCGGTGGCGGCGGCTCCGTTCGGGTGAGGAGAACAGAGGAGGGGGAGAGTGTTCCGGGGAGAGGATGAGGACGCAGGAGAGTGAGGGAGAGAGGCAGGGAGGTGCGTGGCGTCTCCGGGCGTCGAGGAGGAAGCAGGAGGTGGCCAGGGGGAAGCAGGAGGTGGCCGAGGCCTCTCGGGCGCGCGCCACGCCTCGCCTCTGCCTACTGGCAGAGGAAGACGACAGGGGGGGGGGAGTGGAGATGGGCTGGGCCGTGCTGGGCCAGGTAAGTGGGCGCCAGGTAACTTCCTTCTCTCTCTCTCTTTTATTTCTTTTCTATTTCTGTTATTTTGTTTTTGATTTGATTTAAAATACCAAATCATTTAATAAAATCCTGGAAACAATTATGGGTGCTTTCTGAATTATTTCAGTGACCCTTAACAATTTCCAACATTTATTTGAACATTTAAATTATTTATAGTATTTAAATGCCCAAAGTCAAATACAATATGATTTAATTCAAAAATCCAAAAATGACCTAAGAATATATTCATCATTTTTGGCAGAGGTTTCCACCTTAACCAGAAATCATGAACTTTTCTTAGGAACCTTTTGGGTTTATTGAAAAGATTTTAATTCACCCTAGTTGAGTTGATTTAATGCTAGGGTTTGAACATCCCTATTTCAATTTTAGGCAAAATTTAAACATGATGCAACACATGACTAGCTAGCTCAGAGCAAACCAGAAGCTAGGGATGTGACACGTCCAACCTCTTCCATCTAGTCATGAGCGACAGCTGGCAGGAAGAATACAAAAAGTGAGTTGTTTTCTATCGCACCGCAAATATAGTTGGACAGAGGCCAAAAATAATGTAAAAATATGTTTCTCACTGACTGTGACCTCCAAAATTATTTAATCTCCCTGTCGCAGCAAAACTATATTTAGGCGCATCTGCAGGGATAGTGAAAGCACGCAACTTACTGGAGCCCAACTGAAGGCAGTATTTGGTCCAAGACCAGCACAGACAAACATACCACATCATATGGAAAAGAGGGTCCTCGATGACATAGCAGAAATCTGAGAAAGCAGACAAGATTCAAAACAGAGTGATAGAGTAATATTAGGCCCAAACTTTGCAGAGGTAAAATTTTAAAAAGCAAAATCTTGTCTATATTGCAACACCTACTCTTTTTATATTGTTACACAACTCTTTTTTCTAACAGTTTTTTTCATCGTAATTATTGTTTGCAGCATATATTGGATTTAAAGCATCACAAAACCGGTATTAAAAAAATTTAAGAATGAATTGCAAAAAAGAAAGAATCAGCTGGTTCCCATGTATCTCAAGGGAAATCAACGGAAAAATCTCTCAATAGCAAACATGGTAACAACCCTTTCCTCCATGACAAAATCTCAAAATATGCATTCTATTAAATTACTTTATATTAAATTGTCATCTAAGCAACAAGTATTTTGTACGCAGATATTCATTCCAAATGGAGAAGGATGACCGCTATGTACTATATGTGTTGGACAAATACAAAAACAAAGTTCACATTATTGATCCTTGAAAAACGACTCTAGAAGAATTTGAGAAAGAAAAGATAGACGTAGATAAATTGGATGAAAAAGAAGCAAGTCGAGTTCTTCAAGAAAATGTAGATGCTGAAAAAGAAAGAGAAAGACAGTTTCAGGAATATCATGTTCATAAGATGGCAATCGTAAGCATTTATACATAACAATTTTTTTCAGTTTTACAAGTTGCAATGTAAAAACAATTAATTACCAAATGCAATATTCCCAGGTACCTAGGTTTAAAGAAGTCTTCAACACCATACTAGGACAAACAATGACTCCCATGCGTACAAGATGGCAGATTCATACCGTGCAAGATGCTCCAGTGGTAGAAAAGGGAGAATCAACATTTGCTGTTTTAAAGCTTGCATTCATCTACAATGGTGAAAAGTTTGTCCAAGACCTGGAAGATTTGACAGTAAGTTTATATAGATTTACTTATAAACAACTTATATGCACAAACTCTAATAATATACTTCTCTTCTCGGCAAAATTTCACAGGATAAGGTCGAAGATTGGAGGGCAGAGGCAATGTACATTCTCTTAAGTAGCGAGATGAATCAAGTCAAAGCTAGTGAAATGGGTGACGATATTAGCAAGATCTTGAGCAAAAATGAACACTAAAACTTTTGATTTAGCCCGCGAGGCTAATTCTATCTAGACGTGACAAAAAAATTTATCAATAACTCATATTTCTATGTAATGTAGTTAGAAATTGCGTGTTCATGTTGAAAAGAGAAGTATTTCGACAACAATGCCTCTTACATCATCAGAGAGTGCCAGTAAACTATAAACAACAATGCCTCTTCTTATTTGTACGACAACACTGACTCCCAAAACGAACCCTTACGCATGACTCTGGGGACCACCCTCCTGTGCCTCCAGAGGTGACAAGGCCTTTGTGCCACCAAACCCTGGGTCACCATGCACCCGGGCAATACCCACACACACATACCATTACACGTGACTCTGGAAACCACCCTCCCGTGCCTCCAGAGGTGAAATGGACTTTGTGCCACCACACACACATAGCCTTACGCGTGACTCTGGAGACCACCCTCCCGTGGCTCCAGAGGTGAAATGGCCTTTGTGCCACCAAACACTAGGTCACCATGCCTCCGGGCAATATCCACACACACACATAGCCTTACACGTGACTCTGGAGACCACCCTCCAGTGGCTACAGAGGTGAAATGGCCTTTGTGCCACCAAACACTGGGTCACCATGCCTCCGGGCAATATCCACACACACACATAGCCTTACGCGTGACTCTGGAGACCACCCTCCTGTGCCTCCAGAGGTGAAATCGCCTTTGTGCCACCATCCACACACACATACCAAGAACGCCTCAACCGTGGCTAGCTCCTACGCACACGTGACTTCACATGCCTCAAACCCGTACCTT